>NW_027203497.1:0-74298 GCF_024711535.1 Dipodomys merriami | reverse complement strand
CCTTGAGGTTTTTGGAGGGTCACTGGAGAGAAGCATCTCAAAGTATTTCCTGCCCAGGCTGGTTTTGGACCCTGATCCTCAGCTCTCAGAGTCCTGAGTACCTATGATGACAGGCACGAGTCAGCAGTGACTGGCTTCCACTTCAAATTTCTAAGTGGTAAATAGGAGATAATAGTCTCATGGGACCTTTTGTGTCTGGGATAGTTTTGAACCCAGATCATCAGATCTCAGCTTCGTAAGTAGGCAGGGTGACAGACCTCAGCTACTACATTCCTAGACTGTAACACTCTATTGCAAGTGGGTCCTTGGCTCCATGTGGTAGGGTGCTATCCATGATCTCCACTGATAAGTGTCAGTGGCTAGGCCCTGAGTTCAAGGTTCCTGATCAAGAAACATAAGCCAAAACAATTGTCTGCAGGAGACAACTCACTAGTTAGGTACATACGTAATTTTGGCCCTGACATGAGGACATATCTGAGCCACAAGTTTCTCATTTGCACAATCATCTTACTTGTGGAGCTCTTATAATAACCAGATGAAAAAATGAAAAAATGCACCCCATAAAGGACTCAGCACACAACAAATCATGAAAGACTCATCACATAGCTGTAACCCACATAATGTCATTAGAATTAGGGTACTTTCATCAGTATCACCATTCTTTCAGAAACACACCACAAACAATCCAAATTTAGATTTCAGAGGGATGAGATTTTTGTGGGGGGAAGTCAGCCACAGGGATTGCACTGAAATTTTGGGGGTACTGTCCTTATATCTTTTGATCATACTGGACATCTACCACTTTAAGCCACAGCTCAGAGTTTCGCAGAATTCCTACCAGGGCTGGGTTTTACATCCACCAGTGTCATATGTCAGCCCCCGAGTATCTTGGATGACAGGGTGAGCAAGCCAGCAGCATCTAGTCCATGGAACTGGGTTGCAGCGGTTTACCTCTGGCTAATTCAGGCTAGATGGCAAATGTCAGCACTAGACTCTTTTCCTTTTTGTTTGTTTTGGTGCCAGTCCTGGGTCTTGAGTAAGGGTCTAGACACAGTCCCTAAGCCTTTGTGCTCAAAGCTAGTGCGCCAGTGTTTGAGCTACAGCACAACTTCTGGATTTTTCTATGCACATGGTAGTGAGGACTTGAATCAAGGGCTTCGTACTTACTAGGCGAGCACTCTACCACTGAGCCCCAGTAGTGACAAGTGTATAAACAGATAAATGTGTAGATTGATAGAGAGATAGATAGAGAGATAGAGAGATGTAGATATATTTAATGAGAGATGTCTGTAAATTATGAAATTGCATATATGATATTTCTACCAAATATTGCCAATTAAATTATTCCTTCCTTTTATAACTATCATGATTGAATACATAATAAAGTATTCATTAAAAATTAGTCAATGTAGTATAATTGTTGTATATAATTTTATAATATAATCGTACACTAACTACTAATGTAATTGTTATTTTTACAACATTCTATTTGTACGGATATCTATTGGAAAGCATTTCTTTTTTATTTTAATTTTTTTAATTTGTTTTTTTGGGGTCGGTTCGTGGGGTCTGAACTCTTTGCCTGGTCACTTTCTCTCAGCTCTTCAACTCAAGGCTATAGCTCTACCATTTGACCCACAGCGCCACTTCTGGCTTTTTTCTTTTTGCTTATGTGGTGCTGAGGAATCGAACCCAGGGCCTCTAGCATGCAAGGCAATCACTCTACCACTCAGCCACCTTCCCAGCCTAGAAAGCGTTTCTTAGAATCTCCCGCCAGCCATTCATTAATGCGAGTCCCGGGATTCAAACTTCAGGCCTAAGTTGCTGATTTTGGCTTGGCTTACCTAATAGCCCGCCAAACATCAGCAATATAATGTCATGTACATTGTCTGGGCATTGTATTTAGACCCAGGATGGTACAATACAAAGGAAAAAAAAAACCACCTGATTGAACTTCTCAGTTTTATGCTTTTCCTTTTTACTTTTTTTTTGCCAGCCCTCAGATTTGAATTCAGGACCTAGGATCCCAGGATCGGCTATGGCAGAGATGCCAAGACTTGAGTTCAAGCCCAGTGGTTGGCCTAATACCAAATAATAATAATAATGATAACAATAACAATAACAATAATAAGGACCTGGCTTGGAATTTGCACCATTTTACTGGCATTTAAACTCGGGGTCTGGGTAACTCTGTGGTACTCTGGTTGAAGGGGTAGATCACTGTTCTTGAACACAAGAAGTTCAGAAAGTTCCAAGGGCCTGAATTGAAGTCCCAGTACTGGAAATAATAATCCTCATATATGAGATCTATTTACACACATGGGTTTTTCCCATATGGAATTTATTACCCTTATTTATTTAGTATTATTACACATAAAAATTTATTTTATTACATCATATCACATATACTGAGACCTAGGACATTAACAGAGAAGGAAAAAAAATGTGTCAAAATTGGCTTCTTACTCCATGAATACATTATTGACCATGCTGGGATTTCAACTCACAGCCTACAATGCCCAATCCATAAATGGGGTCACAGACTTAGCCCAACAGCCTCCAGAAAACTGAGCTGCCAGGAAGTTCTGAGGACCTGTGATCAAGCCACAGTAGTGCGATATATATATACATACATACATATATATATATATATATATATATATATATATATGCATACATATATATACTGACAGAGGGAATGTGAGGATATTATTAAATTATATATTTTTACAAATTATTAGTTGTTAAATTATGCTTCCATTTAATGAAGTATCATCATCTAATACTTATAAAATCATTACTAAAATATCAATGAATTGCCAAAAAGGTGCTAGAATGGAAGATATAAATTCAATAATTTTTGTGTGGCATTCTAAAATAAAGTCATTAATTAACTGCAAATTTAATTATTACTTTTATAACATTCCATTAGCATTCACATGTATAGGAATGAGTTAGTCAGGATCTCCCTCCATTTGTGGGTGGCCATCCTAGCATTTGAATTCCAGGCCTGGGATTTTACTTCGAATGTAAACCATTGGAATGACACCGTGAAGATTTCAGATTGTTGCAAAAAAAAAAAAAAAAAGAACAACAAGAAGAAAAGGAAGCCAGGTGTAATGGCTCTTGCCTGTAATCCTAGCTCCTCAGGAGGCTGAGATGCCAATTTGAATTCAGCCTGGGTAGGAAAGACCGCAACATTCATATTTCTTAAGAGATCACAGGAAATCAAAAAAAATAATAACAAAAAAATCCTGAGTGGCCCCGTGGCTCCAGTTTCAGAGCACTACCCTTGAGCAAAAGAGCTCAGGGAAAGGGCCTGGATGATGGGCATTCAGCAAGTTGCCCATGCCCAGCCCCTCAACCTGGGCAAGCTGGAACAAGCCCTCAGAGAGTATTAAGTCTGAGCAGGTAGCTTGAACAAGCATCCTTCACTACAGTTTAAGAACTGAAGCCAGGAAGGCTTTGCCTGGGCTGGTGTGTGCAACTGGAGTGTGCAACGGGTGAATTATGTCCTGGCAATTATCAAGGGAAACCACAATTCTTAGGCTGCAGGAGTTGTCGAAGGTTGTGGCTCCATATCCTCTATCCCTCTGTAGAATGTGAGCCTAGGTTTCTGGGGCCTGGTGGCCATCACTCATTAATCATTCCTCATTGCCGAGTCTCAGGCTGGTCCCAAATCCTGGGAAAGATAGAAAATAGCCAGAAATTTCTGTGCCAAAAGGAGTAATCCAATAAATCCCACTGTCATAACTCCCGTTTGAAGTAAGCCTTGGGCTTCAAATGTGGCTTACTGGTAGAGTGCTTACTTAGCACACATGAAGCCCTGAGTTCGATTCCTCCCTACCACAGAAACAGAAAAAGCCAAAATTGGCACTGTGGCTTAAGCAATAAAAGTGCTAACCTTGAGCAAAAGAAGCTCAGGCACATGCCCAGACCCAGAGTTCAAACCCCAAGACTGGCCAAAAAAAAAGGTGAGCATGGTGAGACATTATCTACTGGGACTTAGAAGAGGGCTGAGGTTATGGGTAACAGGTAGAGGGCAGGTGCTGTTGGCTCACCTCTGTAACCTTAGCTACTCAGGAGGCTGAAATCTGAGGATCCCAAATGCAAGCAGGAAAGTGTATATGAGACTCTTTTCTCCAATTAAACTCCCCAAAATCCAGAAGTAGAGCTGTGGTTGAAGTAGTAGAGTGCTAGTCTGAGCACCAAAGATCAGGGATAGCGTCCAGGCCCTGAATTCAAACCCCAGGCCTGGCACATGCAAACACGCACATGTAACACACACACACACACACAAACACACACCAAGATAGAGAATTTGACAGTCAGCCTGCACAAATTCCACCTCTAGAAACATTCGTTAAAAAAAAGAGGGAGCAGGGAAGGAGAGACTTGCTCCAGGAAGTGATATAATCAGTGCCAAAATTCCACAGGATTTCTAAGTTGTGGAAAAGAACAGAGAGCCTCAGGCACAAGGTAGAGCATGGGCAAAGGTCCTGAGGTGTGGTGTAAAGCAGGTGGTGTGGATGGAATGAAGGTTCTGTGGCTTCAGACAAGTCTGGCCAAACACTGAAGGCTGGGTCAAGTTTTGTACTTGAGTCACAGGTAGGGCAGAAAGTGGAGTCCCAGAATGAGACCCAGGGAAAGATTAGCTTGATTTTTCTCCAAAGACCCCAGCCAATTTCTGTGGCTGGAAGCCTATTTTTCACAGCTCCTGACCCTCAGGCCCTCTTTGCATGGAGGAGTCAGGGCAAATGCAAGGAAGAACTCTTGCTTAAGAAAAGCTTCTAGCTCAACCTGGTTGGGCTGCATCTGAATGTCAGTCCTCTGATCTCAGCCTGCTGAGGGAGCTAGGAATATGAGCCATTAGCATCTGGGCACACTTTCCTTCTTGGATAAAACAGAATACCTATTTCCTAGCCAAGCATCCATCTACAGCTATCCCTCCCTCCCCTTCCCCTTCTCCTCCAGGCTTCAGAGGAAACATACTCTCCCCTGAGGACAAAGAAATAGGATGCTCTGACAGGTTTGAGCATTATTTTCTCCACACAGTCAAGGGCTGCTGGGAGCTGATGTAGAGGTCAGAGATCTAGGCCAGGGCAAGTAGACAGCTGTTAGAACAGAAAGTATGAAAAGACATCTGTGCAGCTGCCTGCCAGTTGCTCATGCCTATAATCCTAGCTACTCAAGTCTGACACTGAAGGATCAATCAAGATTCAAAGCTAGCCTGGGCATACTCTTATCTCCAAAGAATCACCAAAAAGCTGGGAAGAACAAATACTATAATTCAAATGTTCGAGCACCAAACCTGTGCAAACATCCTAAAGGTTACCACCTAGGATCTTCAAGCCTTGGTAAACACACACACACACACACACACACACACACACACACACACACACACACAAACACACACACACACACACACACACACACACACACACACACACAACCCATATGCATGCAAAATCAGAGATTTCTACACTGTAACCTTTGGGTATTAGCTACCATTTTCCCCACTAAGACTAGTGGTGGTTGGCCTAGGAGTTTGATGCATCCAACACCACCTGACATCTATAATTTTGGGGAAAAGAATGTCTATAACCTCAGCCTTCCCCAAACCCAGCTCTTTGATTGGGTCATGGTCTATCCAGACCCTGTGGAGTTCCTTTGACAGACTCGCCAAGATCATTTAAAAAGTCATCACATGCTTGGCACTGGTGGCTCATGCCTGTCATCCTAGCTACTCAGGAAGGTGAGATCTGGCATCCAAGCCAGCTTGGGCAGGAAAGTGTGTGAGACTCTTATCCTCGAAGAACCATCAGAAAACAAGAAGTGTCCCTGTGGCTCAAGTGGAAGAGTGCAAGCCTTGAGAAAAAATAGCTCAGGGACAATGCTCATGGACAACAACAACAAGAAGAGGCATTGCATGTTGGCTTTGGGATTGGCATGGGCCAAATATTGGAAATTTCAAGTGCACCAAGATAAAGCAGTACCTCCCTTGCTCCTCTATCTTGTCCATCCCCTGGACTTGGCTGTGCTTCAGATCAGGATGGCTCTGGATTGACAGGAAGGCTCTAAGGATCCCAGACCAATTGTTCCGGCTTCTTCCTCCCTACTCACACTGCTGCTTCTGCTCTTTGCCATAGACCTTCTTCCTGAAATCCATCCATGAGATCATTGACATCAACACAGTGGTGAGTGGTGGGTCCAGTCTAACTCAGGGAAGTCAGAGGTGGAAGTCAGCCTGGGACTAGGAGCTTCTATTCTGGGTGTGGGCTGAGGCCACGACTGACATTTATTTCATTCTGAGCCTTGCATGGTTAGGGAGACAGTGTAGACACAATATTGAGTCAGTTAAGACGGGAATCTGTAGGACCACTTGTGTGGGGGAGGCTGTGGGACTCAGGGGGCCACTGTTCTTGGTATTCCTCTCTCAGACGTCCCTCTCCCTCTCTCATCCCTCAATAGTAAAAGAGAAACTTTAAATAAGGGTGTCGAAGAGAGGACAGGGAAGTATTTCCGTGTGAACCAGACTTGTGCTTCATATTCATCCTAGCCCCTTATTTCTATTTATCTGAGGATTGGCCATATGGGTTTGGGAGTGGGGGATCATCCTAGCTGAGAATGTGGCTCAGTGATAGAGTGGTCGCCTAGCAAGCCTGAAACCCTGGGTTCGATTCCACAAAGCAAAGGCTGGAAGGGGAGGTGGAACTCAACTTGTAGACCACCAGTCTTGATCAAATAGAGCTCAAGGACAGTGGCCAGGCCCTGAGTTCAAGCCCCATAACTCGAAGGCAAATCTTTGTGGAGGCTTTATTTTCCCATTGGAAACAATTTATTCTTTGTGATAAGCATAACATGGGCTTCTTCCCTGGCCACCAATGGGCCATTAGATGTCCCTGGAGTTTGGAGCTTCTCCCAGCGGCCTCTGCTCTTACAGGCCTGCAGTTTACCCTTCCTATCACCAGGCAGATGGAGACCTAGAGAAGCCCACCTGGCCACCTACTTCTGGTGGCTGCTGAGGATTTTGGGACTCAGTATGTCACATAGGGAGTCATCATCCCCATCAGTCTACAGAAAAAAGGGACAGAGCACTGCAAGCCTGAGCGCACCAGCTGTGGGCAGTTCTGGATGTGAGAATCTGCATCAGGACATGCGCTGTGGGGGAGACCTGTAGAGGGCAGGGAACCCTAACCTCTCCTCTTGCAGTTTCCACACTATCCTGAAGTTGCAATTCTTCAAAACCTCTCTGCTTCTCCCTCATTTTGACCACCCAGGAGCCTGAGGCCTCTGAAGTAGCTGTACTGGTGGGGAGCTCAGCCTGTGTCCGCATCTGGAGCCCCGTGTAGGAGCGACAGCAGTTCCTGCAGCTATCTACTCTTCATCTTCTCCTGGGACTGCTGGCACATGCACTCTGATTTCTCCTGACACAGCTGATCCAGAATGAACATCTGTCCTTTACATGCCAGGAGGGATTCCTGGATGGTACGGATATGTGCCGACAGGTGGTTGCATCAATGGTGGAGCTCATCTGCAGGACTCTGGAAGTCCACCTCATCAGGCAGGTTGTGGATGAAGCAGATTTTCTCCTCGGATGCCCACATGTCCCACTTCCCATTCTCTCACATGTTGTGGTGGCAGCTCACAGGGCGGGGGACCTGTGGCTCTGGCTCTATCTGGCACTGAGCTGTCCTGGGGAGGGGGAGAGCCTGCAGCAGTCGCAGGAGTTTCCTCCTGTGGATCTCAGCATCTGAGAGAGGTAACAGTGCCAAGTCCCTCTGTGTTTGGGGAACATCTCCATCCTCTGCCATGGGCACATCGAGGAGAGTCGTTTCCTCAGCTTCTGCTTCTCCAGGGTTCACAACTTCCCTATCCCCAGAGAAAGCCAGGAAGCTCAGCTGGGCCTGCAGGTGCTCCTCCTGTAGACTGGTCACTTCCAGGCACTTGAAACTGTCCTGTCACTTTGGGGGCACCACCTAGTCCCCCCATTTGGTCGGACCATGCACTTGTTTCAGCTGTTCCAACAGCTGGGTCTGCTTCTGCAGGTGCTAGTGCAGGACCTGCTACTTGGAGTACAGCTGCTCATTGGAAGTGATGTGCTGCTCACAGGTGGCTCAGAGCTCCTGCAGCTGGGCCAGGGACTGCTCCTGCGCTCCTGCAGCTCCTGACCTGCTTGGCTCTCTCTCTCTCAGCCACCTCTTTCCATTCCTCTATCTTCTCCACTCAGGAGTCGAGCTGTTCCCGCAGATGTTTCTTCACCTGCTGCTCTCAGTCCACAATGCTGGTGAGATCTTCCTTCTCACTGCTCACCCTGTGGAGAGCATCCCGCAGCAAGGCCAGCTGTTCCTATAGCTGTGGGTTACACACACATGCACATCGTGGGGTCTCGGGTTTCTCCTGCCAATCCTTGGTTTTCTCCTCTAGTCTTGCCAGTTGCTCCCTCTGCTCCACAATCTGGAGACGGAACCTCTGGTTTTCCTGGACCTAGATGTGAAGTTGTTCCTCCAGGATTTTCAACCCCATCTGTGTGCGGTAGGCATGGACCTGCAGTTGCTGCTCCTCCTGAGATGGACCCTCGGGGGGCCATGGCTCTGCCAGCTTCATTCTCAGTTCCCCCAGCTATTCTCTAGGTGTAGCACCTACCTCGATCCTCACTCCTTCTCCTCTGTCAGTTGGTTTACCTGCTCGGTCAGCCACCAGGCCTCCTCCTTCTGCGCGGACCTCTCAATGCTCAGGTTCTGCGAGAAGTTGTCTGTCTCCAGATTCGCTGCAGTCACCATTCAGCTCAGGTTGTACTGTAGCCTCTTTAGTACATCATGCATTTGCAGCACCTGTTGGAACTTGCAGATTCTGTTCTTCCTGTTGTTGGTCTATGTCCAGAGTGCTTTCAACTTCTCCTAAAACTCTGTGTTCATAGAATCTTCTGCTCTTTTCCTTGAACTGAAGTGTTACATCATTCAGCTGTTTGAACAACATTTCAGTCTCCTTCTGTAAGTAGTAACCACAGAAGCCACCCTCTCCAGCTCCCCCATGCGCTGCTCTGCAGCTTGTAGGCAGCTGGTGAGAGCTTCATGCTCCATTTCTCTGTCATCGGCCGTGAGCTCCATGTGGACTAGTGCCGATTGTAAATCACTTGCTGCCGAAACCAACCTCTGTATTGGTAGCTTGTGGATGTCTAGCTCTGTTTTCGGTGCTTTGTGCACTTGGGCTACCTTCTCCTTCTCTTTCTCTTGTCAGTCCTGCAGGTCTGTCTTTTCCTGCTTCCGTGGTTGAATCTTGGCACAGAGCACCTGGTTTCTTCTTTTGCTGCAATCCAGGGCAGGCACCACATGTCGGTAGCACCTCTGCAGATTCTTGGTGGTATCAGGACCCTTGACACTCTGGACCCTGGTGGCTGTTACTGTGTCCAAAGGCAGGGGAACCCTGTGGTAGGCATCACCTTTGGCCAGACCCTCCATTGAATCACCCTCCCCAGTGGTGTTTGTCTTTGGGATCCTTCCCTTTTTTGTATTCTTTGTTTTCTTGAATGTTGAAGTTCTGATGGGAGGATTCTTCTGCTGGTGTTCTGGCAGTAATTTGTTGCCCACAGCTCTGTCTAAGAGTCTTGTTGTTTCAGACATCTGAACGCTGGGATGGGAAAGATGGGCTGGCCACATTCCCAGGCTCTGGGAAATCCTCTATTCTCCCACTCACTGACTAGGTTGTCAATTTCCTATTGTACTCCAAATTCGCCTCGAGACTCTTGCTTACCACTCAGTTACCTCTACCTTCCTCAACTGCTGGTAGTGTTGTCAACCAACAGATGGCCGGATGGCTGCACAGATTGTTGTGTATATCTGTTTGTTGCCAGTCCTGGACATTGAACTCAGGATCTGGGCACAGTCCATGAGCTGCTTTTGCTCAAATCTACCCCTCTACACTGGAGCCACATGGCTCTACTTCTGACTTTGTTGACACTGAAGTTGGACAGGGGTCTCAAGTACTTTCCAGCCTAGGGTGACTTTGACCATGAATCTCCTTTCATAGCCTTGGAAGTATCATGGAGGACTGCTGAGAGCCACTGGTGCCTGCTTAATCATCGGTCTTGCTGATGTCCTTGGACAGAACGATGAGTTCCCTATCTTCAGGTTAATTGGTAGGAGCTGGAGGCCACAATTCGAATCCTGTTCCTGCCACCTCCAAATGGCAGGAGATCCTAAGAAACTCATTTTTATCCATATGTATACCAATGGAATGTGATGTATGTCATGATTGGATGGTCAGTTCTTGAATGATTCTAGGATAAAATTATATACAGTTATATTCTAGGATACTGATTGATTTTAATCAAAACTTTATGAAGCGTTTAAAAAATTATATTCATTAAAAGGATAAATAATGAAATACCTTAGAATTGGTTGTCACATAGCATAGAGATGCCATTTTTTTCTGCCAGGACTGGGCTTGCAACTCATGGTTTGGGTAACTCTGTTGCACTGTGTAGGAAGGGGAAGCTTGCTTTTTGAAGTCAAGAAATTCAAGTCTGTTCCTTAGGCCTGAAATCAATCCCCACCACTAGAAAACATCCTATTTGTGTACATTTTAAATATATGATTTATATATACATACAAATATTGACTCCATATTTCATTCAGTGCAGTTATTCATTTTACCTTTTCTTTTGTTCATGTAGTAACCATTTATTTTATTGACTGGCACAAAGAATATTGATCACATTGATTACATAGGATATAGGTCTGTATATGTATTCCACTTATACCTGACACTCAAGACTTTCACAGAGAAGGAAATATGTGTCACCATCTGCTTCTTACTCCATGATTCATTGTTTGGGAGTGCTGGCATCTGAACTCATGGCCTACAGGGCCAAATTCATGAATGATTGAGTGTCAACATGACATCCTGGGACAAACTGAGCTGACAGACATTTCCCAGGACCTGAGATTGAGCCGCTGGGGTTGAAAAACTAAGAACAGATTGGCATGCACATGGTAGTATGCTAATATATATATATATATATATAGTGTGCCAGAGATGTCTATCCATTATTCAGTTATATAGACTACATTCCTAACAATTCTTGGGTATTTATTATGCCTCCATAAAATTAATATTATTGTTTTCATCATTAATAAACTATTAAGTAAATCAGTGTCCTGAAATCATTGTGTCTCTGTAAGAAATAGTTGTCTTTTAATGTTTCATATTAAATAAAATCAAGTAGCCTACTGAAATTATTATGTCTAAATTTATACAAGTATCATTCATGAGCAACTCATTCAACCATGACACTAACAACATTCAATCATTATTCCTATAAATGGGAACGAGTCTCTTAGGATCTCCCACCATTCGGGAGTTACATGACTGGGATTTGACTCTAGGATTATATTGCCCTGCAGGACTATGTCTTCCCCAGTACTCTGCCAGCCTTCAGCAATACAAGGTGAAGTACCCATTGGAGCCTTGTCATTCAGACCCAAATGATCATGGTGCAAAATGTTAAAGCGCCATCCCACCACTTCTTCTCTGTGCGTTTCCCTCCTCCCCTCCCCCGACACACAAGGCCTGGAGGTCTAAGTGGTTCCAGTGGCTGCATCCCAGACTAGGGTGGTGGAAGCTGAGTTAGAGTTGCCATACCTGAGTTCAAGACCTTGTTTCACAAAAAACAAACAAACAAACAAACAAAAAATTATCTCCCTGCCTTGCAATTGGTGCCGTTTTATCTGCCAGGGTTTGGATTTGAACTCAGGGTCTGGGTAACTCTGCAGCACTGTGAACAAAGGGGACACTCACCGTGCTTGAAGACAAGAAAGTCAGGCCTAGTCCCTAGGCTTGAATTCAAGCCCCAGCCCTGGGAAACATACTATTTATATACATTGTAATGATAAGATTTGTACTTACTTATAGATGTTCAGTACCTATCCTGTTTGTTGTAGTTATTTATTGTATTTCTGTTTTATTCGTTTATTTATCATTTATTTTATTGACTGTGGTAACACACAATCCATTTATTATTTTGATGACATCCTACCACATAGTATCTAGATTTGTAGATGTGTTCTCCATCATGTCTGACACCCAGAATGCTCAGAGCAAAGGAAAACAGGTGTCACACCCGGCTTCTTACTCCACGATCCATGTGTGGGCAGTGCTGGGATCTGAACTCAGGACCTAGCAGAACCAATTCACAAATGGGTGTGTCAAAACGGCAACCTCTATTCCAGGAAACTGAGTTCCCAGACATCAAGCCAGAGGGGTGGACAAAATAGCCATACATGGATAGGCAAGGGGTAGTATACCAATAGATATATATTTGTGTAGAGTGCCAGAGACATCTACCTAGGATTCAATGACATCAACTACTTTCTTACCAACTCTTAAGTAATTATTATGCCACCATTGAAATAATAGGATTCTTTTCATGCTTAATAAACTATTCAATAAGATCAGTCAGCATCCTAGGATCGTTGGGTCTAATTTTAGACTAGTCCGATCCATGGAGAAACTTCTCAATCATGAGTTTGCTCACATTCCATCGGTATTCTAATTCAGAGGAATGAGTCTCTTGGGAAATCCCCCGATTGGTAGTTGTCAGGACCAGCACTTGAACTCAGGGCCAACATTGCTGCATGGGCCTATGGCTTCTCTGATAGCCCACTAGCCTTCGCCAATGCAAGGTGAAGTACCATTTGTAGGGGTGTCATTCAATCCCAGGATGATTACCGTGGAAAGGAAACCATTGTTAAAAATCCATCCTGTTGCTTTTTTTCTGTGTGTGTGTGTGTGTGTGTGTGTGTGTGTGTGTGTGTGTGTGTGTGTGTGTGTGTGTGTGTGTGTGTTTTCCTGCAAGTCTTCAGGATCCCAGGATTGGCTAAGGGCCCATGGCAGCCCGCAACCCTGAGGTGATTGAAGCTGAGGCCAGTATAGTCCTAAATTCATAATCTAAACATAAGATCTATATTGACATATATGTGCAGACAGCATCTTGCATTCGGTGCACTTCTTCTCCTTAATTTGTGTCTAATTCATGGAGGTATTGTGTATTTTACTGAGTATGGTGACAATTATAACTGTGCTCACATGGAGGACAACTTGTTCCCATTGTTATAGGGTTGCCTATGCATTCATTCTCCTTCCTAGCTGAGACCCAGGACTTTCACAGGAGAGGAAAACAGGTGCAATGACTGGCTTCTGACATCTGGATGAAACTTTTGTCAGTGCTGGGATTTGAACTCAGGTCTTGGTAACTCTGTTGCACTGTGGGGGAAGGGGAGTCTCACCATCCTTGAAGACTAGAATGTCAGGCCTGGTCCAGGGCCTGATTTCAAGCCCCAGCACTGGACAAAATAAGAAGCCCAGCTCTTTTAAACATAAGATCTCTATTTACATACAGGTGTGGTATGCATCTTGCATTCAGTGTAGTTATACTTTTTTTATTGTGTCTTTTTCAAGGATGTATTGTGTATTTTATTGAGCATAGAATGACACATAAAATTGTGCTGATGTGGATGACAACCCATTCCCACGGGTCTAGAGTTGCATATGCTTTCTCGACTCTTGCTGTGACCCAGCATATGCACAGTACAGGCAAACAGGTGCAAGGATTGGCTTCTCACATCAGTATAAATCTTTTGGTAGTGCTGGGATTTGAACTTGGGGTCTAGGAAGCCCAACAGCCAAATAGGTCTATATGAGCCCCTCAGCTTGTGAGCCACTAAGGAGGTACGCCATACCCAGTACCTGAGATCAAGCCCCAGGGTGGGGATGGGGCACAATATTCATCCATTCATAAGCTGAAGCTAGTATGCTAATTACCTATTTAGATAGAGTAGGAGATGTAGTGAGCTGTATTCGAATCCTATCTACCATTTGAGTACCAATTCTTGGATCTTTCCCAATGCCTACAATTCCTGAATGTTATTCTTATTGTCACACTTCATGAGCTCTTAATTTAACTAATTGTTGTGCCATACATCTTGCCTATCATTTCCTATGAATTCAAGCACCTCATAACCTTTATAGACATTTTAAATATATGATTTATACTTACATCAATATATTCAGTCTATATCATGTTTTTTGGAGTGATACATTATATTTTATCATTTATTTATTTACTTAGCATTTATTTTATGGACCGTTAGTACACCTATAACATTTATTCCCATCTATTCCATAGCATGTAGCTTTGCAGACATATTATGAACTTGTACAGAAAAGGAAAACAGGTGTCACCCTTGAAATCTTACACCAGGAAGAAATTTTTGGTAATGATGGACCTGATGTGAAGGGCTGAGAGGCCCAATTGATGAATGAATGGGTGAGTGTCAGCACCGCAGCCTCTAGTCCATTCAGCTGCCAAGTGGATCTCAGGATCTGGGAGTAAGCCCCAGGTTTGGCCAAAATAGCAGTAACTTTCTATGACGATGGTGGTATATAAATAAATATAAATTTATTTATTTATTTATTTATTTATTTATTTATTTATTTATTTATTTATTTATTTATTTTGGGGTTCTGTCGTGGGGCCTGAACTCTGGGCCTGGGGGTTGTCCCTCAGCTCTTCAGCTCAAGGTTATCACTCTACCACTTGAGCCACAGTGCCACTTCCGGTACTGAAGAATCGAACCCAGGGCCTCAGGCATGCAAGGCAAACACTCTACCACTGAGCCACTTTCCCAGCCCAAATATAAATTTAGATATTTAGGTACTGCCAGAGGTGTCTATCTAGTATTCAATGACATATACTACCTTCCTACCGATTCTCATGTATTTAGTGAGAACACCATTTAATCAATAGTATTCTTTTAATACATAATATACTATGAATTAAAGTCAATCCCTGTCCAGTGATTATTGGGTCTAATTTTAAGCAAGACAGATTGACGGACTACTCATTCAACCATGACATTAACCACATTCTTCTGGTATTCCTATGGACAAGAATATTTTCTTAGGCTTTTCAGCCCCTTGTAAGTGGCATGACCGGGATTCGAACTCAGGGCCTAGTGTCCACGTTGGCCTATGGCTTCGCTGAAAGAGCCAGCCTTCAGAAATGCCTGATGACCTACAGGTTGCAGCCATGTCATTCACATCCAGGATGGTCAACGTGCAAGAAAGGAAAACAGAAACTGCTGACCGTCCTTGGTTTGTGTCTTTTTTTCGATGCTATTTTCATTTTCTTTTCCTGTGAGCCCCTGAGGTCTAGGACCACAGGATGGGCTGTGGGTCCAGAGGCTGCACTATCCCAGCCTAGGGTGATGGAAAATGACGAGGAGTTGCCAAAACCTGAGTGCAAACCCTGTGCTTGGCAAAAATTAATTAATTAATTAACAACACTATTGAAGCTCCCTGTCTTGGATTTCGTGCCATTTTATTGTCTGCCATGCCAGGGATGTCACCTGGGATCTAGGTAACTCTGATGCACTTGGGGGAGCCGGAGGAAAGGAAGATCTCCTCCCTTGAATGCAAGCAATTCAGGCCTGTACCCTAGGCCTGAATTCAAGCCCCCCCGGAGAACATAACATTTATAACCATTTTTATTTTATCATTTATACTTACATCCATACATTCAGTCTATATCTTGTTTGTTGGAATGATTAATTATATTTTATTATATATTTATTTGTTTACAATTTATTTTATGGACTGTGAGTACACCTATTACATTTATTACATTCATTCAAATCTATTCCATAGTAGGTAGCTTTGCAGACATATTATAAATATCATACCTGACACAGAGCACTTGCACAGAAAAGGAAAACAGGTATCATACTTGCAATCTGACTCCAGGAAGACATTTTTAGCAATGCTGGAAACTGAACTGAGGGCCTAGAGGCCCCATTCACAAATGGGTGAGTGTCAGCACAACAGCCTCTAGCACATTCAGGTGCCAGGTGGATCCCAGGACCTAGGATGGAGACACAGGTTTGGCCAAAATAGCAATACCTTTCTATGCAGACAGTGGTATACAAATATATATTTAGATATGTAGATATTGCCAGTGATGTCTATCTGTTATTCAATGACATATACTACCTTCCTAGAGATTCTCAGGTATTTAGTGAGGACTCCATTTAATCAATAGTATTCTTTTAGGGGATGGGAAGGTGGCTTATTGGGAGAGCGTTACCTTGCATGCGTGAGTCCCGGTTTTGATTCCTCAGCAACACATGATCAGAAAAAGCTGGGAATGGCACTGTGTCTCACATGGTACCGCCCTAACCCTGAGCTGAAAAGCTGAGGGATAACGCCCAGGTCCGAGTTCAGTCCACACTACTGACAAAACACACACACACAACACACACACACACACACACACACACACACACACACACACACACACATACACAATATTTCTTTTAATGTATAATAAACTATAAATTAAAATCAATCCACATCTTGTGAATACTGGATTTAGTTTTTGCTAGACTAATTGACAAACTACTCATCCAACCATAACATTGATCACATTCCTATGGTGTTCCTATGGGCAGGCAATAGTTTCTTACACTCTCCAGCCCTTTGTAAGTGGCAAGACCGGGATTCAAACTCAGGGCCTAGGTGTGCAGATGGGCCTATGGCTTTGCTGACAGCCCACTGACAGCAGTGCCAGGTGACTTACAGGTTGCAGTCATGTCATTTGGACCCGGGATGGTCACCATGCATGGAAGGAAAACCGAGAAACCTCTAACTGTTTGCAATTCGTGGCTATTTTTCCTTGTATTTTCTTTTTTTTTCCTGTCAGCCATGAGGCCTAGGCTCCCAGGATGGGCTGTGGGTCCAAAGGCTGCACAAACCCAGCCTAAGCTGATGGAAGCTAAGGCAGAGTTGCCACGACCTAAGTGCAAATCCCGTGCTTGGCAAAATACATACATACATACATACATACATACATAGAAAATAAAATAAAATGAATTTTAAAAATTTAAAAATACTAATGGTGCTCTCTGGCTTGGATTTCATGCTCGTTTTTTTCTGCTCGGCCTGGGATTTGCACTTGGAGTCTGGGAAAATCTAATGCACTCTGGGGGATGGAGAAACTCACACTCTTTGAATACAAGCAATTCAGGCCTGTTCCCTAGACCTGAATTCAATCCCAACCCTGTTAATTAATATTCATCCACATATGAAATGATTAATATCTACATATTTATGTTTACTGCATATTGCTTTCAGTGTGTTTATTTTTTGTATTATTAATTCATTATATCTGTTGACTATTAATACACTTATAACACGTATTAAATTTATTACATCTTATGAAAATTATACAGATTTACATATGTATTATATACCTTACTTCAAACCCAGGTCATTCACAGAAATTTTATAGTAAATGATCCCATGCCAAGAAAAACACAAAGAATACACTAACCAAAGTCTAAATTATCCGTAGGCACCCCAGTGGCTCACATATTTAATCCTAGCTACTCAGGAGGCTGAGAACTGGAAGATGAAATTTCAAAGCCAATGAAGGCAGAAAAGCCTGAGAGACATCATCTCCAATTAAGTGGCAAAATGCCAGGCTAAGGTATAGCTGAAGTGGTAGAAAATCAGCTATGAACAACGAAGCCAAGGAAGAGCAAGCTGTGTTCAAATGTGAGGAGAGGGGGTTGGGAGAACAGAGAAAAAAAATACACAAATCCCCCCTAATTTATGGTACCAACCAAACTGAAAAGAAAAATGAATCTTTTTCATTTGTATAAATTTACATGAGCACATATGCTCTTAGGTACACTTCAAAGCTATGTTTTTAATAATATATATATATATATATAATTTAATAATGAATATATATATATATATATATATATATATATTAAATAAACTAAGAAACCAGCCAATGAATAAATACTTCTGAATTAGTGCCTTAACCATGGCACTGTAAATTATTTATACTAAAAGTGTTTTCCAAGTTTCTTTTCTCAGAATCCATCTTTAAGAAGTTTTTTCATGTGCCTGGCACCAGTGACTCATGTCTATAATCCTAACTACTCAGGAGGCTGTGATCTGAGTTTGGCGGTTCAAAGTCGGCCCAGGCAGAAAAGTCTGTGAGACTCTTATCTCCAATAAACCACTAGAAAACCGAAGTGGCACTGTGACTCAAGCAGTAGATTGCTTGTCTTGAGCTGAAGAGCACAGGGATAACCCCTGAGTTCAAACCACAGGACCCCCCAAGAAATGTTTGTTCCTGCAGATCATAAAATTCTAACATTCTGAGCCTTAGGAAACTTTTCTGCCAGGTTCTTATGCTCTTTAGCAAAGTACTCCACTACTGAGATACATCACAGTCCCATTGTTTTCGTTTTTCATTTTACAATCCAGTTTATTCCCAAAATGCTTAGAAGTACCTACTGTCCTCACAGAAGTGAGGTTTTATTCAGAAATCTTACCTTTTGTGCTATGAGGACTCCCCTAGTGTATTTCATGGTAGGCACTGAGGAAAACTCATACGACACAAATGCAGAGAGTTTATAATTGTAGAAAAAACTCTAAATAGAAATAAACTCAACTGTCCTGATCTTCTAGGGAGAAATGTCCTTATTTTCATTCTCACTCTTCAGGGCAGATGGTCAAAATAGAAACACCAATGTGCTATGCTGAAATGTAAAAGTTTAGACTCCTTTTTTGAAAAATTCTCATATGATAAAATCAATATGTATCAAATAAAGGTGAAGTGAACTTAAAAAATATTAAAAATGCTAATGAAGCTCCCTGGCTTGGAATGTGTGCCATATTTTGTCTGCAAGTCCTGGAATTTGAACCCGGGTTCTGGGTAACTCTATTGCACTGTCAGGGAAGGGGAAGCTCGCCCTGCTTGAAGACCAGTAAGTCATGCCTATTCCCTAGGCCTGAATTCAAGCCCCAGACCTGGAAAACATACTCCTTATATACATTTTAAAGATAGGATTGAACTTCCATACAGATGTTCAGTCTATATTATGTTTGTGTGGTTATACATTATATATATTTATTTTTTTCATTTATTTACCGTTTATTTTACTGACACTTATGCATCCTAACTATGTATTACATTGTTTACATGCTATCATATACCATCTAGATTTGTAGATGTGTTCTCCATAATGCCTGACACGCAGAACTCTTCCAGAAAAGGAAAACAGGTGTCGCATTTGGCTTCTTATTCCAAGATTAAATTTTTGGCAGTGCTGGGATCTGAAGTCAGGGTCTAGCAGGTCCAATTCATGAATGGGTGAGTGTGAGCACAACAGCCTCTAGCCAATGAAGCTGTGAGGTGGTTCTTGGTGCTGAGATCGTGATCCAGGATTGGCCAAAACAGCGATACAAGGATAGGCAGACAGTAGTATACAAATAAATATATATTGGTAAAAAGCATCATAGCCTCCTATCTATGATTGAATGACATATACTACATTCTTCCCAACTCTTAGGTATTTATTATAACACAATTAAAGGAATGCTATTCTTTTCATGCTTAATAAAGCATGAAATTAAGATCAATCAGTGTCCTAGGATTATTGCATCCAATTTTAGGCTTGACAAATGCACAAACTTCTCTTTCAATTGATATTCCTATGCATAGGAATGAGCATCTTGTGATCTCCTGCCATTGGTAGTTGTCAGGACCTGGATTTGAACCCAGGGCCTATGTTGACCGGTTGACCTATGGCTTCCCTGCTAATCCGCCAGCCCTCAGGAATGGCAAGTCAGGTGTACTTTGCACCCATGGCATTCAGACCCAGGATGGTCACCGTGCAAAGATTTAAAAAAAATTAAACCCCCATCCCTCTGCAGCTTGCCACTTTTTGTGCTATCCCACTTTTTTTTTCTTTCCGCAAGCCCTCTGGGCCTAGGATTCCAGGATTGGTTATGGGTTCAGAGGCTGCACCTAGCCTAGGGTGATCAAAGATGAGGCAGAGTTGCCACGACCTGAGTTCAAGCCCTAAAAAAGCCACAAAAAGAAAAAAAGAAAAAAATGATTATTTAACTAAATTTAAAAAAATAGATCTCTCTGGTTTTGAATTTCTGCCAGTTTTCTTTCTTAGACTGGGATTTGAACTCAGGAACTTGTAGCAATGTGAGGGAAAGTGCAGATTTGTTACTATTTGAGTTGAAACACCTTACCAAGCCAAAACTAAAAAATAAGTCACTGAGCTTGGTAAGGGGAGTAGTTGTGGAGATGGGAAGTAGAGGATGGTAGGGGGAAAACAAAGAGAAGGTAACAATGCTCAATAGGAAATATACTCATGACCTTGCTCATGTAACTGTGACCATTCTGTACAACATTTTTACAATAAAAAACATACAAAAAAGAAACCATGTAGTATTTCGAGAAGCACTTTGGGGGTAAGGGTAGGATGTCTGAATAGATGTACAAAATTCTACACTGCTTTTTATTTAATGTTCAGTATGGAATTGAATAAACATAACTGCTTCCATTAAAAGATTAAGTCACTGTCTTGGAACTGGGGCCAGTATTTCTACCATTGTTGGGATTTGATCTCACCGTCCAGGTAACTCTTTTGTACCATGAGTAAAGGAAAAATTTACTGTCCTTGAGGAAAAGAAATTCAGGCTAGAGTTCCCATGGCGTGAATGAAGGCCCTGCAATGGAAAAGATATTTCTATACATGTGTAATAGATGATATAATGATATATACGTACATATGTATGTTTATTACATGTTATGATTTTCATTATTGATTTTGTATTTATTTTATTTTTTATTTGATTCATTTTTATTGTTTATTTTATTTATATTATTCCCATTTACATTTTGCACATCTATTATAAAATTATACACAATAATTTAGGACATTGACTCATTTATCATTAAAACTTTTTGTGTTGAAACATGATACATAATTAAATGGAGGCATTTGTCACAGTCTTCTCACGTTTAGAGTCTCTCCCAAGAATGAGCTTTGTCTTATTTATCTTTGGACACCTTCCTATAGGGGTGTTTTTAGATGATTTATACTGAGAAGGCTTTCTTGAGGACAGGAAACTTGTGGGATAAAATTGTAAGGGGGAAGCTAGAAATGTGGCTTAGTGCTAAAGAGCTCACTCAACATGCATGAATACCAGGGTTTAAATCCTCAATGCCACATATTCAAAAAATACCAGACGCAGTGGAGTGGCTCAAGTGGTAGAGTGCTAGCCTTGAGAAAAACAATCCCCAGGACTGTCAAAAACAATAGGCCAGATGCTGGTGGCTCACACCTGGAAAACTACCTTCTCATGAGGCTGAGATTTGAAGAACACAGTTCAAAGACAGCCTAGGCAAGAAAAGCCTGTTAGACTCTTATCTCCAATGAACCACTAAAAAATCCAATGTAGAGCTGTGGCTCAAGTGGTAGAGGGTTAGACATGACTGAATTGCTCAGAGACAGTGCCCAGGGTTGATACAAGACACACAACTGGAAAAAATTGAGGGTTAATCAAAGTACTTTTCCTATTTGCTAATTATGAGAATATTCTCTGGAAAATCAACACTAATATACACCAGAATTGGAGTCAGACCTCCAAGCTTAAGTGTAGCAGATCCACATGCCCAGCCTTCACTGGCTCTAGCATTGTAACCTTGTGTCCACAGGGTTCTGAAAGGTCCAATGTTGAAAGGCTTAATATGCTGCCCAAACCCTTTTGTGATAAGCAGTTGACTTGTATTGTTAATGTCATTACTCATCTGAACCTAGCAGAGCACCAGTAGCTCTTGCCCATCACCCTAGCTCAGGAGGCTGAGGTCTCAGGATCACACTGAAGCCAGCCAGGGCAGAAAATTCTATGACACTCTGACTTCCACATCTGCAAAGTCAGATGTTCAAGAGCTTCTTGTTTTCCCCTTGGTGATGAGAAGTTACTCTGAATGTTCTTAGTGTTCTTGACCCATTTCCCCATCCTGGGTTCAAATGAAGTTCTCAGGATCCAAGCCCTGGCACAGTCAGCAGGAAGAACTCCAGTATAACACTGTATTTGAAGGACAGAAAACAATTTCAAAAGCCAGAACAAGGAGGCAGAATATACACACTCAACAGGGAAGTGAGCTGCAACACCACTTCATTCATTCCAGGGACAGCCAGCAATGGGGGAAACCTGAAATGTTTGTTACAGTTACACCAGGATCAGGCTTTTCTCAGCTTCCTCAAACAATGACTAACCTTCCTCACTCAGGGGAAGAGAGCTTCAGGCTATCTTTAGGTTACCCCAATAGAGAGCCAGTTTAGTGAGAGAGAGGGGAGGAACAGAGTAGAAAAGCCCTGCTCTCTGGTCTTAGGGAGTGGGTGTTTTACTCTACATCTATCAGATTTGAAGGACCTTCTTCAACCTCTGCCAGTCTTTTCTCCTTCCTTCATTCTCCACATCATTAATGCTAATCCCCAGTCCAAGGTGAGGCAGGGTAATTTCTCTTTTGTCCCCAAGCAGCTGAGTTAGAACCTGGCTCTGCCCTCTTGGCTCTGCGGCATTCGGCTGCCTGAGAAGTGGTAAAGAGACATTTTTCCTGCTTTGTGGTTGTGTGAAGGTGATGCTGGTGTCCTGGCACACTGCAGAAGCTTCATGACTGGGAATAGTTCCCTTCTTTCCTCCTGAAGTCCAAGACCAGATTCATCTATCATTTTTCTATCTATCTATCATCTATCTATCTATCTATCTATCTATCTATCTATCTATCTATCTATCTATCTATCTATCTATCTATCTATCTATCTATCTATCTATCTATCTATCTATCTATCATCTATTGACCTTTCTTTCTTTCTTTGTTTCTTTCTTTGTTTCTTTCTTTGCTTCTTTCTTTGTTTCTTTCTTTGTTTCTTTCTTTCTTTCTTTCTTTGTTTCTTTCTTTCTTTCTTTGTTTCTTTCTTTGTTTCTTTGTTTCTTTGTTTCTTTGTTTCTTTCTTTCTTTCTTTCTTTCTTTCTTTCTTTCTTTCTTTCTTTCTTTCTTTCTTTCTTTCTATGTATCTATCTATGTACCAACTTACCTACCTGCCTACCTACCTACCTACCTAACTACCTAACTACCTACTTAGTTATCTCCTTGACATTTCTTGGGCTGAACGCAAGGACTGGGCATTGTCTCTAGCACTCTGCTACTTGAGCCACAGCACCAATTCTGGATTTTTCTGTGTATGTGTTATTGAGGAATCGAACCCAGGGCCTCTTGAATGCTAGGCAAGCACTCTCCCACTAATCCACATTCCTAGCCCCCTCATCTTTTTTCTTAATGGTAGTTTTTACATATATATGCTACCAGTTTGTGTCCCCAAGTATAATTTTCTGAATACCGCTTATTTCTATGAACTCTGATCTTCTTTTCCCCTGCCTGATTTATGACTGCTCCTGCATTGGCCTCATAATAAAATGTAAATAAAGGCTGCTGAGAGCTTCAGTGTGCATCATATTAGGAAATAGGCTTAGAATCCTGGAAGAGAAAATCAATGGGGCTGAAATGAAGAAAATGATGAAGTATGTACAATGAGCATATCTAAAACATAAATCTGTAAATAAAAGCAGAAGTTTTGCATACAGCCTCTTTGCACTTAGGGAAGTAATATACACACGTAAGGAAGTAGGACACTGATACATAAACTTGGCCTTCTCTTTTTGAATTTTCTTTTGTGGCCATCCCATTGCTTAAACTGAGGACATGATGCATTCCTCAGCTGTTTTTCACAAGGCTGAGTTTCTACCACTGGCACAGCTCCACTTCCAGCCATCTGGTTGTTCAATGGACATAAGCGCCTCCTAGGCTTTCCTGCCTGGTCTGGCCTGTATGTCCTGCTTGGCTTTCTCTCTCAAAGCTGGAGCTCTACCCTCTAGGCCACTGCTCCACTTCTGGTTTTCTGGTGGTTTATTGGAGACAATAAACCTTTCCTGCTAGGGCTGGCTTTGAATGGAGATCTCCTGAGGAGGCTTCAAGTGGATTTCCTCAGGGATTCACCTAGAAGCCGCTCCACCCAAACCTTTAGTCTAAATATCAAGAGGTACTAGAGAAAAACGGAAACAGGAACATGCTTCTAGTGTGTCCCAGATAATTAAGGTTGGAGATACAAAACACTCATAATTATTAGATCATTTTATAGGCAAATGGAGCAATGCAGACTGTATGAGGATCACTCTAGCCTTCGGTCCTCATATCCTGAGACAATAAATTCACTGCAGCTCAATGCTAAGTGACAGAAATGATATGTCCAGTTGACATTTGCTCCTAAATCCTGTAACACTCATTTCTCACTTTTGGCTTCAACCCTGTGACCAGAGGGTTAGATGAAGAGAGAAAATACTCTCAGAGAAAGCAGGTATAAAGAACGTTGGGTAGTTTACTTATAAGTATCAACCATAGGAATGACCTTATTAAGAAGTAAGTCCAGATTATAAAACAAAGAAGAAAAAAAAGAAGGTGAAAGTGCCTGCTGACTATAATCCCAGCTCCTCAGGAGGCTGAGATGTAGAGCATTTGAGTTTGAAACCAGCCAGTGTAAGAAAGTCCTTGACAATGTTATTTCTAAGAGATCACAGAAAAACCCAGAAGTGGGGTTGTGACTCAAGCTTAATGCAGTACCCTTGAGCAAAAGGAGCTCTTGGACCAGGCCTAGGCTCATAGTTCAAACCCAGGACTGCCCCCTCAAAAAAAATTGTACCTCAATTTCTTTGTGTATGTATGGATGTATTCCTCTAGGTGAAACTCCTGAGTAGGTATGATGAGTGGCACCAAGCAGGGAAAATTGTATTCAATACAATGAGTTCATAACACAGAGACTGCTTTTATGATATTGCGTGTTCCAGGGCTCCCCTCACTGCTCCCAATGTAGCCTGAGGGGTTCTCTTCATCCCAGGCCTGCTGGAAGAAGTCTCCCTTTTTGTCTGGACAGGCACACAAAAGCCCTCACTCCTGTACAGCTGTGTACCAAATAACTCCATATGGGCCAATTAGTGAAGCTGTGTGGGCGGGCTCTGAAGGTCAGGAGAAAAAGGCCTGTTTTTACCCTTAGCTATCTCTCTTCCCAGTGCTCTGTTTTAACAGGAGACCTTCATTTTTGCCACGTCCCATTGCAGGCCAAGTTCTGTACTCTTATCCTGCCTTTATGAGACTATATTCCAGTGTACAGATACAGTGCTCAATATAATTCAGGAATCCTTCAGGCAGACAATTAGGGCACTGAACATAATGAAACGTTTCATCGTCGGCAATGATGGGCCTATAATGCTTCTCCTAGGTTTCCAGAACCTTGGGAAATCCAAGCACATGTTGGATATCACAAAGCTTCCTGTCATCTAGGACTGATGAAGCTCATCAGGTTTTGAAACCTTTGCCCTCTCCTAGTTGGGCCTTGGGTGGCTAGGTTTTGAGGTTAAACATAGGGCCTGGGTAATGACCATGAGATCAGAGCTGAACTTTAGTGCTTTACCACTTTGTCACAGCTTCACTTCTGCTTTCTCTCTGTGTGTGAGTGTGTGTATGTGCATGTGTGTGTGCATACACTAGTCCTGGAGCTTGAACTCAAGACATGAGCACTGTACCTAGTTTCTCTTGTACAATGGTTGCTCTCTCCCACTTGAACCACAGAGCCCCTTCAAGCTTTTTCCTAGTGATGTGGTTCTGAGAAATCAAGCCCAGGGTTTCGTATATGCAAAACACTCTACCTCTAAGGCACATTCCTAGCCCTTTACTTCAAGTGTGTTAGTTTGTTTCTGTATTTTTTTGTTGTTGTTGTCATTGTTGGAGTTGAAATCTGAGCCTGGAAGCTGTCCCTGAGCTCTTCAGCTCAAATCTTGTGCTCTACCACTTGAGCCACAGAGCCACTTCCAGTTTTCTGGTGGTTCATTGGAGCTAAATGTCTCAAGGACGTTCCTGGCTAAGCTAACTTTGAACCATGATCCTCAGATGTCATCCTCCTGAGTAGCTAGGATGATCGGCATGAGCCACAAGCACCTAGCTTCCACTTCAGGTTTCTTAGTGGTGAATAAGATATAATAGTCTCATGGTACCTTTTGTGTCAGGGATAGTTTGGAACCCAGACCTCAGCTTCTTGAGAAGGCAGGATGACAGACCTCGGTTATAGAACCCTAAGCTGTGACACTCTTCTGCAAGGGGGTCCTTGGCTCTGTGTGGTGAGTGCTAGCCATGAGCCCAAGAGGTATGGGTCAGTGCGTAAGCCCTGAGTTCAAGGTTCATGACTTAGAAAAAAACAAGACAAAACCATTGTCTCCTGTAGACAACTCACTAGTCTTCAGTAATACATAATTTTGTCCCTGCCCTGGGGACAGATCTGAGTCTCAATATTCTTCTCTGCATAGTCATGTCAGTTGGAGTTCTTACAAGGACAAGATGAAAGTATGCACCCTTTCAAGAACAAAATACATAACACTTTTTTTTGTCAATCATGGGCCTTGAAATCTGGGCCTGAACACAGTCCTTCAGCTCTTCAGCTCAAGGCTAGTGCTCTACCACTTGAGCTACAGCGACACTTCCAGTTGTCTGGTGATTTATTGGAGATCAGACTTTCAGCGACTTTCCTGCCAGGGCTGGCTTTGAACCACTATCCTCAAATCTCAGCCTCCAGAGTAGTTAGGAGTAGAGGCGTGAGCCACTGGTGCCCGGCTCCAAATAACCCTCTTTACAGGACTCAGCACACAGCATCCTGTGAAAGACTCATCACCCAGCACCCAATGCAAGACTCAGCACACTGCACCGTGTGAAGGACTCAGCACATAGCATCCTGTGCAGGACTCAGCACACAGCACCCCGTGAGGGCCCAAGCATTCCAGGAAGGACTCATCACATAGATGCATCCCACAAGCTGTCATTAGTATTAGGGTGCTTTCATCAGTATCACCATTCTTTCAGAAACACATCACAAACTGCACAAAGTTCCCATCTAATGAGTCAGAGGAGCATTTTTGGCGGGGAGTCAGCCACAGGGATTGCACTGAAATGTTGGGGGTACTGTCCTAAGATCTTTTGCTCAAGGCTAGAGATTTATCACTTTGATCCACAGCTCAGAGTTTCACAGACATCCCGCCAGGACTGGGTTTTAAATACACCAGTGTCAGATCTCAGCTCCCGAGTAGCTTGGATGACAGGGGTGAGCAAGCCAGCAGCATCTGGTTCTCTGGGGCTGAGTTGCAGTCGTATACCTCTGACTAAGTCAGGTTAGATGGCAGCTGTCAGGACCAGACTCCCGGCTTGCTCTGTGATGAGGTATTTGAAGTCCTATCCTTATAGAGTTGCAGTCACAACATTCAATATTTTTTCATGCCCATCCTGGACCTTGAGTAAGAGTCTAGACACAGTCCCTAGGCTTTATGCTCAAAGCTAATGCTCGACTGCTTGAGCGAGAGCACAACTTCTGGATTTTTATGTGCTTGTGGTAGTGAGGAATCGAATCCAGGGCGTTGTATGTACTAGCTATCATTATACCACTGAGCCCCAGGAGTGACAAGTGTATGAACAGATAAATGTGTATATTGGCATATATGTATATGTATATACATATATATATATACACATATATGTATGTATAAGACAAGAGAAATGTGTCTGCATATTATGAAATTACATATATTATATTACTATTCATTATTGACATTCAAATTATTCCTTCCACTTTTAAGTATCATGGTTGAATACATAGTATAGTATTAATTTAAAATTAATCAATGTAATAAAATTGTTGTATATAATTTTATAGTATATTCATACACTAATTACTAATTTGTTACTTTTATAAAATTCCATTTGAAAGGATATACATGGAAATGGGTTTCTTGGAATCTCCCGCCAATATTTAGTGGCAGCCCTGGGATTCAACCTCCAGGCCTAAGTTATGGTTTTGGTTATGGCGTCCCTAATAGCCAGCCAAATATCAGCATGCAATGTCATGTACACTTTCAGGGCTTTGTCATTTACACACAGGATGGTCACAATGCAAAGGGAAAAAAAGTAAAACCACCTTCTTGAATTTCTCCATTTTATCCTTTTCCTATTTATTTTATTTCTTGCCAACCCCAATATTTGAACTTGGGTCCTAGAATCCTAGGGCCAGCTGTGGCAGAGAAGCCAAGACCTGAGTTCAAGTCCCTTGCTTGGCAAAAAAATAATAAAATAAGGCCATGACTTGGAATTTGCACCATTTTTCTGGCAGGCCTGGGATTTGAACTCAGCATCTGGGTATCTCTGAGTCACTGTGGGTGAAGGGGAATCTCACCCTCCTTGAAGACAAGAAATTCAAACCAGTTCCCAGGGCCTGAATTGAAGCTCCAGCACTGGAAAAAATACACACATGAGTTTAGTGAATATGATGTTTATTACCCTTATTCATTTATTATTATTACACATATAACATTTCATTTATTACATCTTATCATACATGATATATGTGCATATGAATTATACATCATACTGAGACCCAGGACTTTTTTTTAGGAAAAAAATGTGTCAGAAGTACCTTCTTACTACATGAATAAATTTTTGGCAATGCTGGGATTTCAACTCACGGCCTACAATGTCCAATACATAAATGGGATCAAAGTCTTAACACACCAACCTCTGGAAAACTGAGATGCCAGGAAGTTCTAAGGACCTGTTACCTGTTATCAAGCCACAGTAGTTCCCAATATATATATATAAATATACATATATATATATACACATATATATGTATGTGTGTAGATTGCTGTATATATATATATATATATATGTAGAGAGAGAGAATGTGAAGATATTATTAAATGTTATATATATATAGTTACCAATAATTAGTTATTAAGTTATGTCTCCATTTAATGGTATATAGTTACCAATAATTAGTTATTAAATTATGTCTCCGTTTAATGAAGTAACATGGTTGAATACTTATGAAAGCATTAATTAAAAATTAATCAATATCCTTCCATTAGGGAAAACATAACATGGTACTAGAATGGAAGATATAAATCCAATGATTTATGTGTTGCTTTCTAAAATAGAATCATGAATTAACTGCAAATTTAATTACTTTTATAACATTCCATTATCCTTCACATAAATAGGAATTAGTTTGTCAAGATCTCCCTCCATTTCTGTGTGGCAGTCCTGGGGTTAAAACTCCAGGCCTGGGAAGTTTACTTCGAATGCAAACCATTGGAATGACACTGAAGATTTCAGATTGTCATGATTAAAAAAAGAACAAGAAGAAGCAAAGAAAGCCAGGTGTCAGTGGCTCCTGTTTAATCCTAGCTCCTCAGGAGCCTGAGATGTAGAGAATGCCAATTTGAATTCAGCCAGGGCAGGAAAGTCTGCAAAACTCTTATTTCTAAGAGATCACAGGAAAATATCCCCATGTGTTGGGGCTGTGGCTCAAGGGCAGAGTGCTACTTTTGAGAAAATGTAGATTAAGGATAAGGCCTAGGTTCATATTTCAACCTGAGACCTGCCAAAGAAAAAAAGAAGGCAGTAACTTCAGGTCTCTGTGTATGGATGGATGATGTATGGATGATATGCATTCAGCAGGTTGCCCATGAACAGGCCCCCAACATGTGAATGCTGGGACAAGCCCTCAGAGTTTACTAAGCCAGTAGCTTGAACAAAGCATCCTTCTCTGCCATTTAATAACTGAAGCCCAGAAGGCTTGCCTTGGCTGGTGTATTCAACGGGTTCATTATGTTCTGGCTGAGGTGTCCCATTGGGACATCTAGCAGCCAGCCACTGCCTCCAGGGAGACCACTTTTCCTAGGCTGTAGGTATTGTGGAAGTTTCTGGCTCCATATTCCCTATCCCTCTGTAGGACGTCAGACTAGATCTCTGGGGCCTGGAGGCTATCACTCATTCATCATTCCTCATTGCCGAGTCCCACTCTGGTCCCAAATCCTGGCAAAGATTTGAAAAGCCCATCGATTTCTGTGCTGAAAAGAGTATGCCAATAAATCCCACCCTCATAGTTCCTGTTAGAAATAATCCTTGGGCTGTGAATGTGGCTAAGTGGTAAAGTGCTTACCAAGCAAGCATGAAGCCCTGGGTTGGATTCCACAGTATCACAGTGATTGAATGTAGCCTTGAGCAAAAGCAGCTCAGGAACATGCCTAGACCCTGAGATCAAGCCACAACACTGGCAAAAAAATGTGAGCTTGGTGAGACATACACTTCTGGAACTCAGAGGAGAGCTGAGGTAGGTAAGAGGTAGAGGGCAGGTGGTGGTGGCTCAGCCCTGTAATAATAGCACTCAGGAAGTTGAGATCTGAAGATTATAACTGCAAGCCTGTGCAGGCAGGAAAGTCTATATGAGACTCTTTTCTCCATTTAAGCACCAAAAAACAGAGCTGTGGTACAAGTAATAGAATGCTATCCTTGAGCATAAAAACTCAGGGATAACATCAAGGCCATGAATTCTAACCCCAGGACTGGCACCGCCCCACACGCCCACACCAACATAGAGCATTTGACAGTCAGCCTACACTAGTTCGATCTCTAGCAACTCAGTATTAAAAAAAGTGAGAGAAAGGAAGGAAAGACTTGCTCCAGGAGGTGATATGATCAGTGCCAAAATTCCACAGGAGTTCTAAGATGTGGAACAGGACAGAGGGCCTAGGGAAGAAGGTGCAGAGCATGTGCAAAGGTCCTGAGGGGTGGTGTAGAGCAGGTGGTGTGGGTGGAATGAAGGTTCTATGGCCTCAGACAAGTCTGGCAGAACACTGAAGGCTGGGTCAAGGATTGTACTTGAGTCACAGGTAGGGCAGAGGGTGGCGTCCCAGAATGGGTCTCAGTGGAAGATTAGCTTGACTTTTTACCAAAGACCCCAGCCAATTTCTGTGGCTGGAAGCCTATTTTACACAGCTCCTGACCTTAAGGCCCCCTTTGCATGGAGGAGTCAAGGCAAATGAAGGGAAGAACTCTTGCTCAAGAGAAGCTTCTACCCAATGCCTCCAGTGGCTCAACCCCTGTAAATCCTAGCTATTCAGAAGTCTGAGATCAGAGATCGTTGGTCAAAGCCAGCTCAGTGGAGGAAAATTAGTGACACTCTTCTATCCAATGAAGTGGTAGAGTATCAGCCTTGAGGGAAAAAGTTAAGAGACCAGAGCCCAGACCCTGAGTTCAAGCCCCAGTACTGGCACAGAAAAAATAAAGGAAGTTTTCAGGAGTTCCCAGTCCACTGTGGTGAAAGACCATTATCAGCTGGGCACCTGTGGCTCATGCCTGTCATCCTAGGTATTCAAGCCTGAGACCTGAGGATCAATCAAAATTAAAAGCTAGCTTGGGCACTCTTATGTCCAATGAATCACCAAAAAGCTGGGAAGAAGCGCTACTGTAGTTCAAGTGGTACAGCACCAACCTTGTGGAAACAAGATAAAGGATAGCACCTAGGCTCTGAGTTCAAGTCCCGGTAAACACACACACACACACACACACACACTAATATCCTTAATAGGTGCCAGTGGCTTATCCCAGCAATCCTAGCTACTCAATAGGCTGAGATCTTAGGATGGCAGCTTGAAGCCAGAACAGGCAGGAAAGTCCATGAGATTCTTATCTCCACTAAACTACTAAAAAAAAGATGATAGGTGAGTTCTGGTTTAAGTGGTAGAATGTTAGCTTTGAGCAAAAGAAGCTCTGGGACATTGCCTAGGCCCTGAGCCCCAGCTCTAAGATTTTTTTTGAAAGTCATCCTTTGCCACCCCCAAAGGTCATAAATCCTGATTTTGGTCATCCTAGACCTCACATCCACTCCTGCCACTTCCACAGTACTGCCACAATTGTCCGGTGTGTGGACAACACTGGGTTAAGAAGTGAAAGTACACAAGGGGGTGTATAGCCAGGTCAACACTAATACCCCAAAACAATGAGGTATTGGCCATACCAGTCTCTCATTCCCCAGTTCCCTGGTCCTGGAATCTAAAGTTTGTGCCTCTGTATTCTGAGCATCTGCAATTTTTTAGAAGGACCTGTGAGGCCCAGTTGGGACCGGAAGATAGACTGTCCTGTGATAAAGTACATTTACATTTCCTAGACACTGACCTATACTTCCAAACTTCCTTGGCCTCACCTCCCATGTCGCCCTAGATTCTCCTTGCTTGGGCAGCCTTCAGTCAGCTGTCAATCTCGAGTTGGCCAGAGCCACCAGCAATCCCTGATTCCCCACTCCACTGCCAGCCTGATGAGATGGTTGTGCAGTCAGAGGCCTAGCTGAGGAAAAGGATAGGACATCGCATGACTGAGGCTATCCCTCTCAGGCAGAGGAGACCCTATGCCAGCTGGCATCACTGACCCAGAATCCCCTGTAGGCGGCCAAATATTGCGACAGCAAGACTTGTGCCCTAGAGAAAAGTTGGAACACAGGCCTGTGGCAATTTAGGACTCATTGTAGACCCTGATAGGGGGCTAAAAGGAAGGTCGGTGTGAAGGAGGGGCACCATCTGAGGTCAGAAAGAGGAAGACCAGCAACCAGGAAGGGGACAGAAAAAGACGAGGGAAAATTACACACACACACACACACACACACACACACACACACACACACACACACACAAACACACACACGGATATTCCAAGCTCTTAGCAGTTCCTGAGAACAATACCACGAATTCCCTCTTTTAGGATCACATCCAACCCCTGAGAAGATGGCACTATCATACTCAGACTAACTGTAGACACAGCATTGAGCCTCTCATAGCTGGAATGCTCATAACCCAGCATGGAATTTCCTACCATACACACTGCAATGTGGAAAACTCAGCCAACCTCTTTGTTTATTGTTGGTAATGGGGTTTGAACTCTGGGTCAGGGAGCTCTCTTTCAGCTCTTCAGCTGAAGATGAGCACTCTACAATTTGAGCCATAGTGCCGTTTCCTGTTTTCTGGTGGCTCATTGTATATCAAGACCCACAGACTTTCCTGCCCAAGCTGGCTTTGAACCGTGGTCTATACATCTTAGCTTTATGAATAGCTAGGATGACAATTGTAAGCCACAGCAGGCACCAGATTCATCCATCTTCATATACCCAGAGGAAACCAAATTCATCAGGCCACAAACTTCTTGCAACTCTTTACTTCAGGCTTTGACACCCAGCATCCAAATCCATCCTTCATTCGGGAGAATACAGACACAACAATCCCACCCCTGCACCCATTTGCCCACTCCCTGCCTGCCATAGGCTTCGACCACTTGAGTTCATGGCAAGGCCCCATCCATTCTACTGTGGCTTCAAAGTGGTGCAAACTTGGGGAGTTCTTAGAAATGTCTGTAAAGTGAGGCCAGCACCTGGTCTCTCAATCACAATACCCTCCCACACACACCTCTACATCTTTGCAGCGAAGATGTTTTACTTTCTTTCTTTTTTTTGATTGTGGGCTTGAACGCTGGGCCTGGGTGCTGCCCCTGAGCTCTTCAGCTCAAGGCAAGCACTCTACTACTTGAGCCACAGCACCCCTTTCAGGTTTCTGGTTGTTTGTTGGAGATAAGAGTCTCAGGGTCCTTCTTGCCCAGTCTGGCTTTGAGCCGTGATCCTCAGATCTCAACTCCTGAGTACTTAGGATGATAGCCATGAACAACTGGCACCCAGCAAAACATATTTTTCAATGCCTGTCATCCTATCCTCTCAGGAGACTGAGATCTGAGGACTGCAGTTGGATGCCACCCTTGGAAGCATAGTGCATGAGAACTCTTTATCTCCAATTAAACACCCAAAAAACCTGGAAGTGGTGCTGTGGCTCAAGCAGTAGAGGGCTCGCCTTGAGCTGAAGAGCTGAGGGATAGTGCCCAAGCCCAGAGTTCAAGCCCCATGCCTGAACAAAAAAGTATTCAGTTTTAACTAACAAGTAGGAACAAATATGAGAGATTAAAAAGTAACTAGAGCATTATCATTATATTTATTTCTCAGTGATCATTCTTGTAATTATTAATGAGAGTTTTCCAGCCAGGTTAAACTTGAGAGTTAGTGAGGTAATGGATTAGATGGTAAGTAAATCTGAAATTGTTTTAGGGTACAGGGGTTCAGAAAAATGTAGGATCATTGGAAACTACAGTATTTTTCCTGATAAGAGAATTTGAGGACAAATAATATAATACTTCATGTTAGGGAACAAGATAACTTGAGAGGTAGAGTCAGAAAATTTGTGGGAATTAGGGCAAATTGAAACACATTTCCAGAGTGCAAACTGGAGTATCCATTAGAATGATTAAAAACTAGAGTTTTTTTCTTAAACATTAGAATTGGATTATCATTAGAGTGAAAGTTAGGTTTCAGTTCCACCTGGAGTTAGAGTTAGCCTTAAGGAAATGGAAAGCTTAGGGTCAAAATGAAAGTAAATCTTCGAATAACAAATCTAGTTAGAATTAGGATGAATGTGAAATAAGAAACTGATAATAATATTACAATTAGGGTATGATTAATGCGAGGGTTATCCTCAATATTCCAGTTAGGGTTCGGGTTAAAAAAATGGGAAGAGGAGTTCTGGGAAGATGGCGGAGGAGAAGCTGGAATCTGAACAAGCTCTCTCATAGAAAGCAGTTTTAGAGTTCCAGTGAACAGTACTAAGCCAGAGAATCACACCAAGTGTGCCATCACAGGACAGAGAGTTAGACAAGAGAGGGGAAGCCAAGGCAAGGAGACACATCTGAGCACTTGCCAGCAGCTGCCGCGGTGGCGGCAGGGTCGCAGCGCTTACCTCAGCCATAACTAAGCCACAGAGTCTGGGACGAAGGAGCCAGACGCAGTGAGCGAGCGGATTCTACTCAACACCAGCAAGAACTGACAAGGAGCGTACATCTTCATCCTGCAGTTTGCAGACCAGAGACGACCCAGGATCCAAGACGGCGTGAGTAGAAGCCGGACTTCCTCACTCCTTCTCAGGGAGCAGAGGAGGGAAGGCCACCCCTCCCCCCCCAGCACCGGTGATCTCCATCTTGGATATCGACAAAGATCAGAGGAGTTGCCAGCTCCAACTCAGGCCTAGGAATAAAACGAGTCATTTAGCAGGTCACAAGAATTTAACGGTGAAGTGACCTGCCAGACTCAGCTCCATCCAGGCAAAAGTCACCCAGCTCAGGCGCCAGCCATTGGAGTGGCTTTCCTCACTGGGTAACCACAGCCAGAGGCTGCCCCTCCCTCTAGCAGCCTCCACAATCAATGGAAAAACAGAAACCCTGAGAATGCCCCCAGGGTGGGCTCTGGGATTTTTTCACAAAATAGCCCCAGGGAAAAGCTACTGTTTGTTGAAAGGCCTCAAATTTACCCAGAACATAGCCTCATCACTGCATCCCCCTGTTTTGTAATTCTCAAAGCAGATCACCCTCCCATTAAACTAACCTAGGAGCGGGAATCTCAAAATCTTGAGTAAAGAAGACCATTTTTCTGCCTGTTCAAAGAAACCAACATAAGAAACCAACCAAGCCACAGGACCTCAAGCTGACCAGAGACTCCAATAAGAGGCAGTTTATAGACAAAAGGGAGATACAGGATTCTTCCCACCCCTCCCCCCCAAAAAAAAATCAAAGAACTTTTTTTTTTTCTTTTTTCTTCTTCTCCTTTTCTTTTTTCTTTTTTTTTTTTTTTTGGTACCTTATATATATAATTTTTTTTCCTTTTCTAAAACTTTTATTAATCTTTAATTTTTGCCTTTTTTGAAAAAAAATTGTTTTCCAGTAACTTTTTTTCCTCTTATAATTTTTATTTTAGGAATACGTGAATGTGCGTTTTCCTTTCTTTTCTTGTCTTCTCTCTCTATTTCTTTCTTTCTTAATTATCTTTTTGTCTTTTGTCTAGCTCTACTGAACTTCTGATCTTTTTTTCTCCCTTTCTTATCCTTTTTCACCTTTTCGTCTCTTTTGTTCTTCCTTATGTGACTTAACTCTTGTCCTGCACATCCTCAGATAAACCTGTAGTTAACTAGTAGACCCTATCCCCCATTGTGTACACACTTAATCCACAAATTTATTACTCAATTCAAAACCTCTGAGACTTAAATTCCTTAATAGCAGTACTACCTCTTTATACCTATATAATATTTTAAGCATTTTCTTAAGTTTTTCACTTCTACTATATGTCCCTACACTTCTATTAATATACTCACATTCCTCTCTAAATAGATGGTCTTTTAATCTCCATAATAATATTAATTTTTACGTTTCTATTTTTTTCTGGTCTCTTTTCATTTCCCTTTCCCTTTCTTCTTTCTCTCTCTCTCTCTACATGCATCCTACCCAACCTATTTCCTGCATTGAGATTAGGACATAGTTAACTCTCCCTGTGCCTCCCCACACCAATCTGTTCCTATTTTTTACCCACATCTCTCCCTAACCCTAAAAATTTCTGGTTTTCCAAATTCTTTGTGGTTCGAAGCCCATTAACATATAGTTGTTTGATGTTGAATATATGTATCTGTTGAACTAGATTGTATCTGTAGACTATTGACTGTATAAATGCAAACGTTGGTTGATGGTTGCCTTAAAATAGTGTTCTAGCACAAAACTGGTGCTATTTTCATCTCAAATGGGCAGATAATCAGGGGTCAGAACAGATAATGAATAATCCAGACTAGAGTTCCCAAATAGCTCTACAAACACTGCTGGAAAACATGATAAATGAGAAGTTTGACAACTTACAAAGGACTCTGTATGAGCGTGATAGGGAGAGAGAGGAGGCATCCCAAAAGTTTATACAGGAATATCATAAGCGTGAGGAAGCTACTCAAAAACTGATATAGGATTTGCGTGAACAACTTGAGAATACTCAAAGAGAAAGGGAGGAATGGCATGAGTAGGCTGAGAACACTCAAAGAAAACTGCAGGAATCCCACGAACGGGAAGAAAGAGAACTGCAGGAATACCATGAACGGGAGGAAGCTAATCAAAGAGTAAAACAGGAATTGAGAGACCAAGGAGAGAATACACAAAGATCACTAAAGGCATTCATGGAATCCATTAACAAAGAGCTGAAGGAAGTCAGGGAGACCACAAAGGGAATGCTGAATGGAACCCAACAGAAGGAATGGGAGTCCAAAAAAACCATAACCAATCAACTAAGTGATTTGAGAACAAACACTGAACACCAAATTAAGGAAGTAAAGAAATTCATACAAGACCTAAAACAGAGCTTCAACAAAGAACTTGAAGCCATCAAAGCTGACCAATTAGAAGGAAAACAGATAAAAAAACAAAGTAGAGAGTCTTGACAGCAGGTTAGACCATGCAGAAGATCGAATCTCAGGGATTGAAGACAGCCTAGATATTATAGAGAAAGAACATACAACCATCCAAGACAAGTCCAAGAAATATGATAGGTCTATCCAACACCTGGAAAACACCATCAGAAAGCCTACTCTAAGAATAATAGTTGTAGAGCAGCACCTAGAAACAGAAGTTAATGGTCTAGGAAATTTGTTTAACAGGATTCTAGCAGAGAACTTCCCAAACATACAAAAGGATAGGCCTATTCAGATAAAAGAATCTTTTAGAATCCCAAATAGACCAGACCAGAATAGGACATCCCACCGTCACATTATAATCCACACAGGATCAACTAAGACCAAGGAAAAGATCCTTAAAGCTGACAAGGAGAAAAGATTAATCACCTATAAAGGGAAACCAATTAGAATCACCTCAGATTTCTCAGCAGAGACAATCAAAGCAGGAAGAGACTGAAATGATGTATGCCATGCCCTAAAAACAAACAACTATCAACCAAGAATACTGTACCCAGATAAACTCTCCTTAATAACTGAAGGCCAAATAAAAACCTTCCATAGCAAAGAAAAATTGAAACAATACATCTCCACCACCCAGCCCTACAAAAGATTTTTAAAGATGTCCTATACATAGAAAACCAACAAGACCGCAATAAAGGCCAAGAAACTGCACCCAAACTGAGAATCCAAGAACCATAGGAAGAACCCAGTTTTCGCAGCCCCCAAGAAGGTGAATAACATGGCAGGAACTCCCCAATACCTCTCAGTCCTATCTCTTAACGTTAACAGACTGAACTCTCCAATTAAGCGACATAGAGTGTCTGGTTGGATTTAAAAACAAGACCCTTCTATCTACTGCCTGCGGGAGTCACATCTTGCCCATAAAAACAAACACATTTTCAATGTTAAAGGCTGGAACAAAATCTACCAAGCAAACGGCCCCCATAAACAGGCTGCAGTTGCAATCCCAATATCAGATAAAATAGACTTCAAATTAAAATTCGTGAGAAGAGATAAAGAAGGTCGCTACATACTAATTAAAGGATGTTTCCTTCAGGAGGATATTACAATTCTAAATATCTATTCGCCAAACAATAGAACACCCAAATTTATCCAAGAAACACTAGTTTCCCTCAAATCCCATATAGATCCAAAGACATTAATTGTTGGGGATTTTAACACACCACTCTCCCCACTAGATAGATCAACTCGGCAAAAACTCAACAGAGAAACCGCAGATCTAAACAGCTATATAGATCAACTAGACTTAACAGACATCTACCCAACATTTCACCCAGAAGCATCAGAATACCCGTTTTTCTCAGCAGCACATGGAACGTTTTATAAAATAGACCACATTTTAGGCCACAAAGCAAACTTGTCTAAATTCAGAATCATTGAAATTATACCTTGCATTCTCTCTGACCACAAGGGAATAAAATTAGAACTCAATACCAAAAGCCACCAAAGAAAGTCCGGTATCACATGGAGGCTGAACAACACAATGCTGAATCATGAGTCGGTCATGGAAGAGATTAGAAAGGAAATTCAAATGTTCATGCTATTCAACAAAAATGAACACACAAATTACCAGCTCCTATGGGACACATCAAAGGCAGTACTCAGAGGCAAGTTTATAGCTCTGAGATCCTACATCAACAAATTGGAGAGATCTGAAACTAGCAATTTAGTGACACATCTAAACCTCCTTGAAAAAGAGCAGCAAGATAAATCCCAATCCAGTAGATGGAAAGAAATAATCAAAATTATATCAGAATTAAATGAATTAGAATCTAAAAAAAACTATAGAAAAATTCAAGAAAACAAAGAGTTTGTTCTTCGAAAAAAATAACAAAATTGACAGACCCTTAGCAAATCTTATCAGAAAAAGAAGAGAACATACCCAAATTAATAAACTCAGAGATGAGAATGGAAACATCACCACTGAAACAACCAAGATTCAGAACATTATAAGAGAATACTTCTAAATACTTTATGCCAATAAGTTTGAGAACTTGACAGAAATGGACCTTTTCCTAGCAAATATTGACATGCCAAAACTAAACCAAGATGAGTTAAACTATCTTAACAGGCCAATATCAAGCATGGAAATAGAAACAGCAATAAGAGACCTCCCAGCTAAGAAAAGTCCAAGACCAGATGGTTTTACAGCAGAATTTTACAAGGGCTTCAAAGCACCAACACACCAATACTCCTCCAACTCTTCAAAGAAATTGAAAGAGAAAATTCACTGCCGAACACATTCTATGAAGACATCATAACCCTCATCCCAAAACCAGGCAGGGAATCATCAAAGAAAGAGAACTATAGACCCATTTCTTTGATGAACATTGATTCAAAACTTCTCAACAAAATTTTGGCCAATTGACTTCAACAACTCATCCAAAAAATCATACACCACGATCAAACAGGATTCATTTCAGGGATGCATAGCGGTTAAATATACGCAAATCAATTAATATTATTCATCACATCAACAGGAGCAAGAATAAGAACCACATGGTTATCTCAATAGATGCATAAAAAGCATTCGACAAGATCCAACACCCCTTTATGATGAAGGTTTTGGAAAAATTAGGAATCCACGGAACATTCCTCAATACAATAAAGGTTGTATATGACAAACCTACAGCCAGAATTATACTCAATGTTGAAAAACTAAAGCCATTTCCTCTTAACTCAGGAACAAGACAAGGATGCCCACTCTCTCGACTTCTCTTCAATCTAGTATTAGAATGCTTATCTACAGCAATAAGAAAAGATGCAGATATAAAGGGGATCCAAATAGGGAAAGAAGAAATAAAACTCTCCCTCTTTGCAGATGACATGATCTTATATTTAAAGAATCCCACAATCTCCACTCCCAAATTACTCAAGCTCATTCAAAACTTTGGCAAAGTAGCAGGGTATAAAATTAACCCCCCAAAATCAATGGCTTTTCTGTATGCCAACAATGAGAAAAGTGTGGCTGAAATTAGGAAAGCAACTCCATTCGTGATAGCCCCACAAAAAATAAAATACCTAGGAATTAACTTAACTAAAGAAGTGAAGGACCTCTATGATGAAAACTTTAAAATCTTAAAAAAGGATATCAACACAGAACTTTAAATATAGCAAAACCTCCCATGCTCCTGGATTGGAAAGATAAATATTGTGAAAATGGCAATACTTCCCAAGGCTATCTACAAATTCAACGCAATACCTATCAAAATTCCAACCTCATTCTTCAAGGAAGTATAAGAGGCAATCCAAAAATTCATATGGAACAATAAAAAACCCCGAATAGCAAAAACGCTCCTCAACGGAAAGAACACTGCTGGAGGAATATCAATATCAAATTTCAAACTCTACTATAAAGCCATAGTAATCAAAACAGCTTGGTATTGGCATAAGAACAGACCTCAGGACCAACGGAATAGAATTGGATACCCAGAAATGAACCTACAGACTTATAGCCATGTAATATTTGACTTCACATAGAACTCCCCTATGACCCAGCAATCCCACTTTTGGGCCTTTACCCAAATGTTTACAAACAAGACCACACTAAAGCTACCAGCACAACTATGTTTATTGCAGCATTATTTACCAAAGCTAAGATATGGAACCAACCCAGATGCCCCTCAGTAGATGAATGGATCAAGAAAATGTGGTATATATACACAATGGAATTCTATGCCTCCATCAGAAAGATTGACATTGCCCCATTTGTTAGGAAATGGAAAAACTTGGAAAAAATTATATTAAGTGAAATAAGCCAGGCCCAAAGAAACATAGGTCCCATGGTTTCCCTTATTTGTAATACCTAGTAGATGTGTGAGTCAAGCGGAAAAGGTCAGATAAAGTGATGTCAGGAAATTGAACCCTTAGATATGTATTTTAATGTTTTTTTTCTTTCATGCATGTGTTTCTAACGCATTTATAAGATTATCTCTTTGTTGCTTTGTATGTCCCTCCCCCACAGTATAATGGCTGCTTTCACTATATTTGATGTCAGTATAACTTGTGGAGGAGATGGAGAAAAACCAGTTGTTTAAGGATACAGATGGACCTGTTGCAACAATGAGAAGTACAAGTTGTCATGTCCAAATCGAGCTTTACAAGGTCGGTGCAGGTGGGGGGGAGGGAAAGGGGGAAGAAGGAGAAGGATTGGGATTGGGGGGAAGGGGGGAGGTTGGGAAGGGATGTGAAGGGTAAACAAAGGAGGAAGCTGCAATGCTTGGTAAGAAATGTACACATTATCCTGTCCATGTAATTGTAACTCCTCTGTACAGTATGTTCACAAATAAAATAAAATTAAATTAAAAAAATGGCAAGATACTGAGTAAAACTACAAACTATTTTTAGAAAGATGAGTTGAATCAAAGTTAAGATGAAAAAATACTAATATATTTGTATGGCTTTTAGAATCCAAAGGCTATTAGTTCTAGGGTTAGGGTTACTGTTCTAGTTCAGGGTAGACTTAGGCTTAGGGAAGGGTAAGCTCTATGGTAAAACTGAGTTTTCTGCTAATATTTTCAAGTAAAATAAGTTTGAGATTCAACAAAAACAACAGAGTTTTACTTGTTAAGGTTGAATTGGGTTAAATTTAGATTTAGGTTTCTAGTAAGATTTATATATAGTTAGTGTTACGTATTGAAGTATATTTTAAATGAACCTTTAACTCCTTTTTGGAGATATAGGAGTTCAGTAAACGTTAAGATCAGTGGAAACTGTGATAGTTTTCATGATAAGAAGATTTGAGGTTAATGATTCATAATAGGGAACTATTTCAGGGTCCAAGTCAGGGAATTTGTAGGATTTGGAACAAACTGCAAATCATTTCAAAGACAATGAGTATCTGTTAGAATGTGTCTAAACTCGAGTGTTTTCCATTAATTTTAGGATTGGGTTACTATTATCATCAAGGTTACTCTTAGGGTTCTGTCCAAGATTAGAGTTAGGATTAGGGAAATGGAAGGTTGAGAAATTGAGTGACTTATTTTCTTTGTGTATATATATGCACTATTCTAAGGCTTGAACTCAAGGCTTGGCTTCTGCCCCTGAGCTTTTCGCTGTAGGCTAGCATTCTACCACTTAACTCATGATTCCACTTCCAGCTTTCTTTGACAGTGAATTGGAGATGAGAGTCTCACAGACATTCCAATCTAAGCTGACATTGAACTGAGATCCCCAGATCTCTGCCTTCTGATATAAGGTACTACTAATGCCCAGGAAAGTGCCCAAATTATACTTATTGTTTTTACTTGTGTTCGAGATTGAGACTTGAATTCATTATCTGACAGCTTTGCTCACTAAGTAGCACTCTGCCACTTGAGCCATATCTTCAAAAGTGATTATTTTAAATAGCTGGAAATCATTAAATTTTCTTCAGATGATAAGTATCATTAGTGTTGTTCTAAAACTTATCCTAATCAAAAAGATTTATTGACCCTCGAGATTATCTGAGCAGATTCTCCTGCTTTGCTTCTAATTGCATAACATTGTAGGGACATGATTTTTTAATTATTAAGTAGCAAAGCAGTTATCATTAAACAAAACAGTTTATGCGTACAATATACTTTGATCAATGTCAACCCTTTCAACATTCTCATCCATCCCTCCCCTATACACCTCTTCCTTCACTCTTCTTAATTTTGTAGGATATTTACTGGATTCCTCTCTGCATTTTACACCTTTTCTCCTATTGAATCTTCTACCTTTTCCCACTTCACTCCTCTATTGACTACCCACTTCCATATGATCCAGCAATTCTACTCCTGGGCATTTACCCAAAAGATTACAAACCAGGATATAGTAACGTTTTCAGCACAACCATGCTTACAGAATCAGCCCAAATACTCCTCAAGAGAGAAATGAACCAAGTAAATGTAATACACCCAACCCCCCACACACACTCACACTCATACACACACACACACACACACACACACACACACACACACACACACACACACACACACACACACATAAACACACTGGAAATTCTACTTACCCATCAGAAGAATATTGTACCATTTGTATCTCTCATTTCTCATTTCATCTGCCTGGTATCTCATTGCCATCGTATTGTCCCTGTACTGCAGTAACTGACACATGCAAACTGATGTAAAAGATTTTCAGGTTATGGGCTAACCATAGATTCCTGAGTATGAGTTCTCTGCTCATTCTCTTTGTCTATTCATGCCTTTGAGTAGTGATTGTACAGATTCATTTGAACCATTTGCTACACAGAAAAGAGATGAACCATACATATATATGTATGTACATATATATATGATTATATATATACACACATATATATATACATACATGGATATATGCACACATATGGATATATATTAAATACTTGAGTATATTTTATGTTTTCAAGAATTATGGAGTTAACAAACATCACATGCATTTTCCTACCTTTTCAACTTTTTCAAAAGCTAAAGAACTTTGTCTCTTTTGAATACCCAATTTTTAAGATAATATCACCATCTCTGATCTGTCAGTGGCCTTGAAATTAGATGTTCAAATAGGACAAAGTTATTTAGGCTTTTTGGTGGAAGAGAGGAGTATTACTAGGGTTCTATTCAGGTGTTCTCTGCTTGTTAGATAGGACTTTAGTTGTATAGCAACAAGCAATTCAATTACTTTTGCCATACTTCTGGTCCATTTTATTTACTTGAGGTCTTGAACTTTTTGCCCAGGTTTGATCTCAGATTGACTGAATGATCGTAGATTGCTTCTTTTGTCTCCCACAAAATTAGCTAGGATTAAAGATGTGAACTACTATGGCCAGCTCATTTGTTGAGATGGCTGACTTGGCAGTTATTACTTTGGCCTGGCCTGAGACAAAGATCCTTGTCATTTCTGCTTCCCAATCAGCTGGGATTACAGATGGGGCTACTATACTTGGTGTACATGACACCTTCTGTTTTGTGTGTGTGTGTGTGTCGGTCGCGGGGCTTGAACTCTGGACACAAGCATTGTCCCTGCACTCTTCAGCTCAAGTAGAGTGCTCTACCGCTTGACTCACAGCACCAGCATCGGTTTTATAGTGGTTTTATTGGAGATAAGAGTCTCACGGACTTTTTCTCGAACTGTCTTTGAACCGTGATCCTCAGATCTCAGCATCCTGAGTAGCTAGGATTACAGGCATGAGCCAACGATGCCCGGCACACCTTCTATCTTTTAAAGAGGTTTTCATTGTAAAAATGCTGTGTAGAGGGGTTATAGTTACATGAGCAAGTTAATGAGTACATTTTCTATCAAGCATTGTTACCTCCTCCTTTGTTTTTCCCCTCCCCTTCCCTCCCACCTCCACAAATACACTCCCCTCTACTCCCTTCCCCTCTTCCCCACCTATATTGTAAATATACTTTTTCAACATAGTGTCTTGTGCATCTCATTGTTACAATGCGTCAGCCTGTATCACTATTTATCTATTTTGTTTTGTCCCTTCCCCTCCCGAAGCTAGAGAAGGGTGTATACAAGATGCAGGGCACCGACACTAAATACAGTGAAAACAAAGGTTAAACCATGGGGGAGGAACGTAAAAAAAAACACATGGTAGATTGTAAATCCTATCTTGGGGTTCATTTTGCTTAACAGCATCTTATCTGGTCATATGGACATAGCTTTTGAACTTTTATGCTTGTCCCATACATATAATAGTTATTGAAAATAAGGGAAACCATAGGACAAATGTTTCTTTCGTTTTGGCTTACTTCACTTGATATAAAGTTTTCTAAGACCTCACTTAGAGCCACCCTATGATCCAGCAGTCCCCATTTTTGGGCATTTACACAAATGATCACAAACAAGACCATACTAAGCTACCGGCACAACTATGTTTATTGCAGCATTATTTACCATAGCTAAGATATGGAACCAAACCAGATGCCCCTCAGTAGATGAATGGATCAAGAAAATGTGATACACACACACACACACACACACACACACACACACACACACACACACACACACACACACACACACACACACACACACACACTGGAATTCTATGCGTCCAATCAGAGAAAATGGCATCGCCCCATTTGCTAGGAAATGGAAAGACGCAGAAACAATTATATTAAGTGATTAAGGTCCCATGGTTAATCTTACTTGGAGTAACTTGTACATGGTACCGTATAAGAGGATGTTATGTGAAAGGAACCCCAAGATAGGGACACAAATGTTTTTATTACATGAGATTCTTATCTGTATATAATCCCCCAAATAAAGTTGGAAGGGGAGCTGTCATTCAAATACAGAGCACCACCTTTGAGGGAAAAAGCCTAAGTGACAAGGTAAGGTCCTAAATTTAAACCATAATATCAGCCCTCAAAAAAGTTGATTTCTTTACCTTGAGGTTTTTATTAAATTGCTCCGGAAAATAATCGACGTTGCATTTATGTTTAGCATTACTATTAAAATCATGTTATATTTAGTTATGTTATTCTTTATTTTCTTAAATTTTACTTACACTTTAATATCCAGTAATGATAAGAGATGATTACTGTTACACAAGTTTTTATGTTAGTTGAATATATGGAGGAGAGGTGCATACAAGGAGTTTGGACTGAAAATAGATATTTGCAACGTCTTCACATAAGAATTGATAGTTGAAGGAGCTGTGGGCATGTATGAAATAAACTAAAGAAACCAGCAAGGAAAGATAAGGTATGATTCTGGAAAGCGAACAATTTTGGAAGAAAAACAAAGCAAGGAAAATATGTATCTTTTGGTAAGAAATTTGTAACCCACCTACACATTTAATTCCTTATTTCTAGTGGAAGGCATTTCAGTTAACTTTATTTTACAAAGTTAAACATGAATGACATTTAATACTAACTGGCCTGTGTCTCAGGTAAGCCATTATTCTAGCCAGGTGCAAGGGCTCATGCCTATAATCCTAGTTATGCAGAGAGCTGAAACATCTAGATCATAGTTCAAAGCCAGTATGGAGAGGAAAATTGGTGAGACTTTACTGTGGCACTGTGGCTCAAAGTGGCAGCACTAGTCTTTAGTAATAAATATCAGAGACAGAACCCATGCCCTGAGCAAGCTCTCTGAAATTATTCTTAAAATACATGTTCTCACTATTTCTTCAATTTGTCAAGAAGAATGCTTTAAACTTAGGGATTTTTTTATTGCATGTTGTCAGAATTGATTTTTAAGATGTTCAGAGAAAAATTATTTATAGTAAGAACTGGTTTGTATTGCTTTGTATTACATTTTGCTTCTACACCTATAGATCAGCTGGAAAGTAGATGGCCAAACCCCTCCTCCCTCCACCAAAGTTGTAAAGTTCATTTTTCAACATAATTACTTGTATATCTCATTGTTGCAATGTGTCCACCTGTACCCGTAGTTAAACGATTTGTTTATGCCCTTCCCCTACACAAATTGTACCAACATCAAATACAGTGAAAGCAGGGGGAGAGACATAAAAAGCAATATAGAAATCATCTTAAAAATATGTTAGAAACAACTGCATTAAATAAAAAAAATTGAATACTTATCCTGGGGTTCATTTCCCTAGCATCCATTTATGTGAATTTTTTGCTTGCCTCAGACATATACTAGTTATTGCAAATAAGGGAAGCCATGGGACCTATGTTTCTTTGGGTCTGGCTTACTTCACTTAATATAATTTTTCCAAGTCTTTCCATTTCCTAACAAATGGGGCCATGTCATTCTTTCTGATGGAGGCATAGAATTCCATTGTGTATATATACCACATTTTCTTGATCCATTCATCTACTGAGGGGCATCTTGGTTGGTTCCATATCATAGCTATGGTAAATAATTCTACAATAAGCATAGGTGTGCTGATAGGTTTACTATGATCTTGTTTGTGATCATGTGGGTAAATGCCCAACAGTGATATTGCTGGGTCATAGGGGAGCTCTATGTGGAGTCTTTTGATGAACCTACATACTGCTTTCCAAAGTGTTTGAACAAGTTTACACTCCCACCAACAATGCAGTAAGGTTCCCTTCTGACTACATCCCCTCCAGCATCAGTTGTTATTAGAGTACTTGAGTATAGCCATTCTAATTGGGTGAGGTGGTACCTCAATGTTGTTTTTATTTGTAATTCTTTTATGGCTAGAGAGGTTGAGTATTACTTCATGTGTTTATTGGCCATCCTTCTTTCCCCTTCAGAGAAGTTTCTCAAGTCTTTAGCCCACTTATTTAATGGGCAGTTGTTTCTCTCAAGATTTGTTGTTGAGGGATTTAATTTTTTGAGTTCCAGGTATATTTTAGATATGAGACCCTTATCCGTTGAATGACTAGTGCATATCTTCTCCCAATCCATAGGCTTTCTAGTGATCTTGCTAGCTATGTCCTTTGCCATGCAGAAGCTCTGCAATTTCATGAAATCCAATTTGTCCCATTTGTCTTTGATTTTTTGTATTTCTGGGTTTCTGTTAAGAAAATTTCGGCCTGTGCCAAGGAGACCTAGGGTTTCTCCTATTCCTTCCTGTAATATTTTCAGAGTAAGACTTCAAAATTTAGTTTCAAGTATTACAAGAAGATCTTTGATTCATGTTGAATGGATGTGAGTAGCTTGAGCTGTTGCATAATTTGTGTGTGTGTGTGTGTGTGTGTGTGTGTGTGTGTGTGTGTTTGTAAGGGGGGTTATGTGTATCATTGACATCAAGGATAAGGAACTTGGTTCCTTTTTCTGAGATATACATTATGATGTTTCTTTGTTGGTGGTGGACTCTGATTGCTTGCCTTTTCCTGATGTGAACATTCTAGCTCAATTTTTCAATTAAAGTTTCTTATTATTCAACATATAATGCTCTAATATTGCCTTGTCTTTAGTCCGACATCTAGGATCTTCTTTTCTTCTTAAATATTAACATTCAATATGAATTTAACCTCTTGACTAATTTTCCCCTTTAATTTGCATTTTGAAATAAGAATTATAATATCTTTGATCTCTGTATTCATGAAGAAAAACCATTTTGAATTCTCTATTTAATGTAATAACACCTGGACAGATTTGTTAGCACCAAGAACTTAAATTTTCTTTTGTAGTTTTAGTTTAAAATACCCTCTTCTAGGTTTTTAGAATGGGTAGACAAAGAATTCCCACAATGCCTCACAACTTTTATCTTTCATTTTGTCTGTGCTTCCTTGTCACTGCTAAATTGTTCTGGATACATGTATTAGCTACCCCAACCCCTGCAAAGCTGTTGCTGCTACCCAATTTACTGACAATACAACTCAGCAATTACAGTCACAATTACCCTTTCCCTGGTATCCTATTCTCTCCTACTCATTTTGCTACCCATAATTCTTAACACCATGGTTCCAGCCACCTGATTTCTGACACCCCTGTCTCTGCTACCACATTCACAAACAAAGCAAAGCAAGAGTAGGTACAGACAGTCGACTTGGGTACTTCTCTTGCAGGCACAATGGGACGTTATTCCTCAGGTATTTAACATGAGGGACTAACTAGTGGTGGAAAGAAAAGACGTTACTCAGAGGGGACTAATATCTAAGTATATCAACTTATAACTTGTTGCTAGGAAAAGCAGGTCCTAAGGTGAATGTTAATGAGAAAAGAAAATTTCACAAAATATTGGGGATGATATAAATAAAAATTTTAGCTTAATCTCTTCTACCAGTGATCTGAATTATTTTATGACATATATATGTAACTATTTTGCATTTTTAAAAGTATATGAAGATGCACATATATGTAGTAATTATATTAATTTATGGAATATTTGCATATGACCATGTTAATGATTCTCAATAGTTTATGCTTTATGAACTGCTCATGAGTCTGCCTTTGGCAATATGAATTGAGCTCTCTAACAATAAATGGGATTTCATTGTCAAATCCTACAAGGATATTACTGAAGCAAATACCAAAATGAATGCTGGAACAAGAAAACTGAACAAAGCTACAAGTTTGAAGGGAAGGGATCAGTGGCAAGGGCTATGATAAAAGAGAAATTCTTCACCATGTAATCTTTGTTGAATTGCTAGCTTATTAAACATTCTTAGAAAGCAGAACATGATTTTTGAATCTAGCCTTTTGGAACCTCTTTAATGAGTGGTTAAACAAAAAATTATCAAAATGACTGAAAATCCACTATTAGATTAACATTATACTCAAAGTTCCCTTGAGATGCAGGTAGGCTGGATTCCTTTTTTATTAAATTAATGGAATAATCTTCCTTTTGCTTGGTTGGACAGTCCATGACACTTGTTCCAAAACAAGAAAAGATACTGGAGAGAAAAAAAGAGGAAAGAGAGCTAAGGCTGCTGAAATTAGCATATTTCCCATTTGGACTTTAATGCTTTGTGACTACAAAGAATTAGAATTTCATCTTAAGATAATAATTTCAAAATGGATGTGCTAAAGGATAGCTTCAAAATGTAATATTTAATGCTGTAGCATTACTTGAAGACAAAGGTTTACAGAAAACTTTAAATTCCAGAAAAACTGTAATGTTCCAATAAACACCTAGGAGAAATATAATTTAAAAATTCATCTGTTCAAAGCAAATCCTGGCATGAAAGTCTGTGAGTCAGTTATCTCCAAACAGGAAGTGGCACTGTAGCTCAATTTGGAGTGGGCTCCCCTTGAGCTAAAGAACTCTGGGATATGTTAATACCCAAGCCCTGAATTCAAGGCCCATAACTGACAAAAATAAATTTTAAAGAATTAAATCATTAGGGCTGGAAGAAGACTCAGTGGTAGAGTCATTGTATTGCATGCATGAGGTCTTAGGTTCAATTCTTCAGCACCATATAAGCAGAAAAAACTAGAAGTGGCACTGTGGCTAAAGTGGTAGTGCGGTAGCCTTTAGCTGAACAGCTTAGAGACAGCACCCAGACCCAGAGTTCAGGCACCCCTACCAACAACATCAACAACAAAAAATTAAGGCATCAAACAACCTGAAGATGTTGTCCAGAATAATGAATGCAGCATTATCCGTTGACATGACTCAGTGACTTGAAACCAAGTTTACCAGGGGAGATGGTGGGTATTTTCTGTGTGTGTCAAAACATGCAAAATTATTTTCTACTTTCCCAGGGAAGGAGAACGGAGGAAATGGGGGGGGGGAAGAGTGACGTGTTTGGTGGACTTGCCTTTTGGTTCACTGATAGATTTCTGGAGTCAAATTCAGAGAAATTCTGCTTGCAATCCTAGTTGCCTGCGTAATGACGAAGGCATGTCCTGGAAGTGATTTTGTCATGTCCTTGGCCTGGTTCCAACCACCACTGGATAATCCAAGTCCCACTGGAAGACCAAGATGCCTTGAAGACTACTGATCCATTGTGCAGGTGGACCTAAACACAGCCAGAATAGGCAGAAAATGCAATTCCGAGGGAAGCACTGGAAATCTACAGCAGGCAGAGATTTTTTTAATATATTTTTATTGTAAAAATATTGTACAGAGGGCTCAGAGTTACAGGACTAGGTAATGAGTACATTTCCTATACAGCATTTTTACCTCCTCCTTTGTTTTTCTCCTACCATCCTTTCCTTCCCCATATCTCCAACTCCTCCCTCCTCGACCCCTGCCTGAGATTGTAAATTCATTTTCTGCACAGTGTCCTGTACATCTCATTGTCACAATGGTCAACCTGAATCCCCATTTAAGCATTCTGCTATATCCCTTCCTCTCTCCAAATTACAGATATATATATATATATATATATATATATATATATATATATATATATATATATATATATACTTCTTCAGGTGTCTAATGGACATTTTTTATTTCATCTTCAAAGAAGTCTCTCTTTAAGTCTTCAGCCAATTTAGATATTGGACAGTTGTTCCTTTGAGGATGTGTTGTTGGGGTATTTATGATTTTGAGTCTTAAGTATATTTTCTATATAAGACTTTGTCTGTTTTATGACTCATGAAGAACTTCTCCCAGTAAGTGGGCTTTTTATTGATCTTGCTGTCTATGAACTTTACCTTGCAGAAGCTCTGCTGTTTCATGCAATCCCATTTGTCCAACCTCTCTTTGATTTGTTTTGTTTGTGGTTCTCTATTAATATATATATATATATATATATATATATATATATATATATATATCACCCTGCATGATATATATGATACATAAATATGTATATGGATCTAGCTTTCGTTTTCTACAGGTGTATAACCAATTTTACCAGCATCATTTACTGAAAAGGCTGTTTTTCTTCCGTTCTATTTTTTTAGCTCCCTTGTCAAAGATTAGGTTGCAATATGTCAGTGTGTTTATTTTTGAGTCTTCAGTCCTATTCATTGGTCCTCAGAACTGTTCTTGTGCCAGTACCAAGCTCTTCTTATTATTGTGGCTTTTTAGTATAGTTTGAAATTTGGAACTGATATTGCTCCAGTGCTCTTCTTTCTTCTAAGAATTGATGAACCTACAGCCAGCATTATACTTAATGGTGAAAAGTTAAAGCCATTTCTTATTAATTCAGGAAAGAGATAAGGATGTCTGCTCTCTCCACTCCTCTTCAACTACTTAGTATTAGAATGCTAGCTGGGACATTAAGACAAGATGCAAATTTAAAGGGAATCCAAATAGTGAAAGATGAAGTAAAACGTAAAAGATGACCAACGGAATAGAATTGAAAACACAGAAACGAACCTACAGTCCCATAGCCATCTAATTTTCGATAAGGGAGCTGAAAAATAGAATGGAAGAAAGACAGCCTCTTCAGTAAATGGTGCTGGCAAAATTCATCCACTACTTGTAGAAAACTAAAGCTAGATCCTTATTTATCACCCTGCAACAGAATCAACTCCAAATGGATTAAAGACCTCAGAGTCAAAGTAGACCCTCTGAAAATATTACAGGATGGAATAGGAGAAACCCTAGGTGTCCTTGGCACAGGCCTAAATTATCTTAATAGAGACCCAGAAACACAAAAAAAAATCAAAAAAAGGTTGGACAAATGGGATTGCATGCAATTGCAGAGCTTCTGCCTGGCCAAGGACATAGCTAGCCAGATCACTAGAAAGCCCACGGATTGGGAGAAGATATTCACTAGCCATACAATTTACAAGGGTCTCATATCTAAAATATACTTGGAACTCAAAATATTAAATCCCCCAACAACAAATCCTCAAAGAAACAACTGCCCAATAAATAAGTGGGCTAAAGACTTAAAGAGAAACTTCTCTGAAGAAGAAAGAAGGATGGCCAATAGACACATTTAGAAATGCTCAACATCCTTAGCCATAAAAGAAATGCAAATCAAAGCAACATTGAGATACCACCTCACTCCAGTTAGAATGGCAAAAATCAAGAACTCTAACAACAGCAGATGCTGGAGGGGATATGAACAGAAGGGAACCTTACTTCACTGTTGGTGGGAATGTAAACTTGCTCAACCACTTTGGAAAGAAGTATGGAGGTTCCTCAAAAAACTTCACATAGAGCTCCCCTATGACCCAGCAATCCCACTTTTGGGCATTTACCCAAATGTTGACAAACAAGACCACACTAAAGCTACCAGCACAACTATGTATATTGCAGCATTTTTTACCATAGCTAAGATATGGAACCAACCCAGATGCCCTTCAGTAGATGAATGGATCAAGAAAATGTGGTATATATACACAATGGGATTCTATGCCTCCATCAGAAAGAATGGCATTGCCCATTTGTTAGGAAATGGAAAAACTTGGAAAAAATTATAGTAAGTGAAGTAAGCCAGGAACAAAGTAACACAGGTCCCATGGTTTCCCTTATTTGCAATATCTAGTATATGTATGAGTCAAGCGGAAAAATTCAGATAATGTGATGTTAGGAAAATGAATCCTTAGATAGGTATTTTAATGTTTTTTTTTGTTTCATGCATGTGTTTCTAATGCATTTATAAGATTATTTCTTTGTTGCTTTGTATGTCCCTCCCCCACAGTATAACCCCCACTTTCAATATATTTGATGTCAGTGTAACTTGTGGAGGAGATGGGGAAAAACGAGTCGTTTAAGGATTCAGGTGGACCTGTTGCAACAATAAGTACAAATTGTCATGTCAAAAATGAGCTTTACAATGTCGGTGGGGGTGGAGGGATGGGAGGAAGGATTGGGTGGGTGGTGAGTGGGAGGCTGGGAAGGGAGGTAAAGGGTAAACAAAGGAGGAGGCTGCAATGCTTGGTAAGAAATGTATGCATTATCTTGCCCATGTAATTGTAACCCCTCTGTACAGTACGTTCACAAATAAAATAAAAATTAAAAAAAAACATGGGTACTCCACCACTTTTTGGTTCAATCATTTCTAACCTCAAAGATATACTTTGCTAACAAAATGCTTAGAAGAAACCGAAGAATACTTCACTTTTATCTTCTCTCTTAAGAATCTCTTTAGATACCATATCAGGATCAGTGAAGTTATTCTTTCAAAAATTATTTCAATAGATTATCATTCTCTTGGTCTTGCATTTGCTCAGAAGGATTTATGGAAAAGAATAGAGTTAAATTATCCATACCTTTTATGACAGTGTCTGTTACAAAATGACAATGCTCCTATGTCCTATGTCTCTGTCCTTCTCTTAGCTCTTGCGTGATTTCCAACTAATCACAGATTCTTGGCTTCAAGTCTAGTGAAGGTGAAGGACTATAAATCCTTCCCCACTGCTACATCTTCATGGTTTCTCTTTTAAAACTCTTTTATTTGGATGTGGAATTTATTTTCATGTCTTCATTCAATCCATTCTAAATTGTAGTGAGCTAAATAGGCTCTGTAAAATCACTTTAGGTAGCAAAAATATTAAGACAATATATCAAAAAGTTTGGCCTCCCTCCACTGCTGAAGCCAATATGCTTAGCTAGGGCTTCTAAGAACGCGTTTTCTTGACTTTTCAATTTGCTCAATTCTTTTCTGATCCCAAAACTTTTTGGCTTATGTAATAAGAGAAGTCTTCACTATCTCGTTAATAAGGATATTATATTTTTGAGCTACTAAGAAATGTGAAATCATTGGTTTCAAGTATCCAATCAGGTTTTTTTCTGTAGTTCAGTGCTTCACATGCAAAGACATTGTAGAATGTATTACAAACATTTTTGAGTGCACTTTTTCCCTAAATATTTTGACCCAAATTATCTTTTTCAGAGAATTACTGTTTGGTAATTAAAGTCAATACACAAATTTTGATTTTTTTTTAAGAACGTTGAATTTAAATTCCACTACAACCTTGTTTCACACAGTGAGTAGATTTCCTGGGTAAGGACAATTCTCAAGGGAACCTACAGGTCTTATACCAAGGGTTCTGAGGTTTGTTTGTTTAGTATGAACATGAGCCATCTTCACCCACTTTGCTCCCTCTCAGTTAAGTCTCCATTGATTATTTTGCATGAAAGCCTATTTTCCCAAGAAATTTTAAATTTTCCTAATAGGCTAAGTTGTTAAAAAGTTTGAACAAATTAAAATTTACCTGTCAGTTTTGGGGGGTGTGCAGACGTGGGGCCTGAACTCTGGGCCTGGGCGCTGTAGCTCAGCTCTTCAGCTCAAGGCTAGCGCTCTACCACCTGATCCACAGCACCACTTCCGGCTTTTTTTTCTTTTTGCTTATGTGGTGCTGAGGAATCGAACCCAGGGCCTCAGGCATGCAGGGCAAGCACTCTTACCACTGAGCCACCTTCCCAGCCAAACCTGTCATAATTTTAAAACTCTTTTGAAATTCCTTTATTAGAACCACAAGTTCATCAATCCTAACTCCACCTTTAATATCAAAAACAGTTAACATGTTGTTTTCATGATATAGTGTCCATGAAACTACTATTTTCCAGTGGCTTTGTTATGCATATATATAGCCTTATAATCTGATGATAAGCAAAATGAACTCCAAGATATGGAAACATAGAGTATTATTTGCGATTGTTGTTTTTAATGTACTATGTGATTTCCATTTTCTTTTGGGGTTTTCCCCTATGCTTTTTTCCCTGCTGTATTTGATTTTGGTAGCCTGTGTATTGTGTATATATTTACCTTAATTAGGGAAGGGACGAGGAAGAACAAAATGGTGAGACAAAGGACAAAGGCAAACCAATGCAATAGCAATACTCACAAGACAATATGTTGGAAATGTACATTACAACTTGTGAGGGGTACTGGGGTCAAGGAAAACTGTGAAGAAAATGAGGGAAGGGGTAACAAGTTTGAAAAGTTATGTATTCACTACCTTAAAGTTACTGTAAACACACTGTACATCACTTTGACAATAAAATTAAATTTAAAAAATAAGCTGCATGAAATAAAATTTCACTGTATTGGTAAAGTACATAGTACTCTTTATGTAGTAACTTTTTAAAATTCCATACTTTTGGTGTCTAATTTGAATTAATTACCCCTTTTTAATCAGAGGACCATCAACTTGAATGCTATCCGACTAGACAATATTTTCACAATATACTTACCAATATTTTGAAAAAAGAATAAATATAGTACTTTCTCATACTAAAAGTGAAAACAGTTTAATTCTATGGAAACAAATAACTTGAAAAAGTAAATAACTTGTTAAGAAGACAGAATATATGTGTTTGTCAACATTCCAATGACTAGTAATTACTCATTTTCAAATTCTGAAGATTCCATACCTGAGAGATTCAAAACAATACCGGCTTACATGTTATGTAATTTTGCAATAGATGCATTTTCCAATGGGGTGTTACAGATTGAGAGACAACAGAAAAATAACCATGTTCTGGTAGAGGATAAAACTATGTAGCATCGGTAATAATTAATTCTTCAAGATTAAGCAATTGTTTATCACAATAAGCTATTATTTTTATGACCACCAATACCAATATTTATGATATAGAGTCATCCTAGCCCAAAATTCTCCAACTTTTAGGGTGCATCTCAAACTTCCCTTAATTCATATGATGAATAGCTTATCTCTATTGTGAAAAAATACAACTCTGCTAATGTGATGCGATTCATGTTCTGGTAAGAACACCACAAAAAACTGGGTTGCATCATTTTCCCCCCACTGGTATTTTTGAGATCAGAACATTTGCAAATATTACTTATATTTATAATTTTTAGCTATTATATAAATTCTGGATGCTAAGATTGGAAGATTACAGTTGAAAGCCCACCCAGGCAAGAATATTTCCTAGATTCTTATCTCCAATAAACTTCTCAGCAAAAGCCAGATGCAAGTGGCACTGAGGTTGAAGTGGTAGGGCACGAGCCTTGAGCATAAACAGGCTCAGAGACAGTGTCCAGGCCCAGAGTAAAAGCCCTAGGACAAACCAATAAAACAAAAACAAAAATAAAATCAAACCCCAAACGTAACATTTTTCTCACTGTATACAGTAGCAAATAATTAAGGAAATTGCTTCCTGTGTTACATACAGGTAGAAGAAAGAAGATGTCACACGATTATACTCTTCATACCATGTTATACCAAAGACTCCAAAAAATTCTCTTATTCTAAATTCATAAATTAATGTCATCAATTTGTTGGCAACTCTGTCTACAACATTCACATTATCATTTCATACATGAACTGTTGGAATTATCTATTAACTAAGTTTTTGAAAGAATATTCTAGGCACATAGAATGCAAAATCATTTGTGAATGTCAATTAAACCCTCTACTTAAAAACAATTTTGTAGAATCCTATAGAATATAAAATTACAAACAAAACCAAAATATTTTAAATCTAAATTCTAATTTAGCAAGATCTTCAAAATCCTTCATTAGACGAACTTTGCTATTTTTCCAAGCTTAAGCTTGTGTAATTCTTCATCATTTCTTTGGGTTACAACAGAATGATGATAACTTATTTTTTCAAATTTTGGATGGGAATCACGAGTCATTTTGCATCTAGGAATGTTCTGTAATGAAGAGAGAATTTAAAACACAAGTGAGGATTAAGTATGAGTTGCATTTCAACAGGAAATTTGACTTCTCAAAACATAATGACAAAATTAGCCCAAATGTCCAACTATGTATTCCTTTCTTGTTTGTTTTGTTTTATTAAGAGAAAATTATACACCTTGGTCCAGGGAAGGTATCAATATGTAATTCCATTCTCTAATCTCCTGTCTTAATCTCAGTGCTAGAATTCTAAGCTTGTATCACATTGCCCTGCCATAGTTTCTTGGTTTATTTAATCTAGATATAGACTACCAATTCTGAACTTCTCCAGTGATATTATACACCAGAGTGACTGCTTAAACTTTATCTACTATTTTCAAAGATGTTCTAACATTTGATACAGGATATGAACATTTTCAGATGCACCTGCCAGATCTCTGATTCATTCCTCCATGGATCTGATCCCTTTAATAATGATTATTGATTCTTACTATCTCTGTTATACCAATGTTATATTCTCAAACTTATTTGAAGGAAGTTCATTTGAGGACTTTCAAATATTAAAAATTATCACTTGATTCTAGTCTTGTTCAGGATATATATTTATTGTTTTGTAACTTTTCTACACATTCTGAGAGTTGTTTCATTTGTGTATTTGTGTGTGCATATATAAGTGCCTCTGGGTGTATGTGTATGTCTGTATGAATATATGCAAAAGCCTCAAGCTTTTATTAAGCAATCTTGCTCATGACTGATATTCCATCAATTGAGCCATTCTTCCAATCCAGATTTTGACTGCTTAATTTTATATACTGTTGCAAAGAGTGTTCTGCCCAGGCTGGATGCCAATAGAACTTCCCAGACTCCTTTACATTCTTAGGTTTTATTTCTCCAGGAGTATCAACTTTTAAACGACAAACATTTTTGTGAGAGTAATGTCTAAGCTGTAGCCCATATTTTTAACTCAAGAATTCTTTTTTTTTGTTTTGGTGGGGTGTCTGGTCATGGTGCCTGAACTCTGGTCCTGGGCTCTGTCCCTCAGCAATTCAGCTCACGGCTAGCCCTCTACCACTTGAGTCACAGCGCCAATTTTGGCTTTTTTCTTTTTTGCTTAAGTGGTACTGAGGAATCGAACCAAGGGCCTCATGCATGCGAGGCAAGCTCTGTACCTCTGAGACACCTTTCAGCCCTAACTAAAGAATTCTTATAAAGATAGATGAACAGACACATTACACATCTTGAGTGTACACTGTTAGGAATGTGATCATAAGCTGGGTTATGGTGGGATATGAGGATTGAGGTTCAAAACCAGCTCCGGTAGGAAAGTCCCAGCGATTCTTTTCTCAAATTAACTAAAAGAAAACTGGAATTGGCACTGTGGATCAAGTGGTAGAGCATTAGCTTGAGCTGAATAGCAGAGAGACTGCTCGCAGGCCCAGAGTTCAAGTCCCAAGATCACCGCCAACAAATATATATATATATATATATATATATGTGTGTGTGTGTGTGTGTGTGTGTGTGTGTGTGTGTGTGTGTGTGTGTGTGTGTGTGTGTTTGTGTCTGTGTGTCTGTGTGTCTGTGTGTGTGTGTAAAGAAAAAAAAGAAATGAGATCTTAGACACCAGTTTATTGCTAGCATAATCCCTGCTCTCACAAGATGGACATTTTTCCAATTAAATCCATGCTTTTATATCTGACTTTCATTGAAAACAGAATTATTCTTCCATTGTACTTTCTACAAAGTTGCATGATTAGCAAGCATGATTTAGAATGGGAGTGGCCTCATACTTCATGTTCCACATAGGGTTCTTGCTTTCTGTATATCACTCTCATAAATCTACATACTGGACTTGGCTTTATTGTTTCAATGTTGCTTATTTGTAGTCTTCTATACTGTATGTAACCCTTATACTTAAACACAGAACTTCTCTTTCTCCTATTATTGCTATTGTTTCCTTACTGTTAGCTCATGCACACTTGGGAAATAATGAACAGCTCGTACAGTCACAAAAAGAATGTTCTGAAAACCTTCTTCCTATTTAAAATTCGCCTTAACTTACAGAGAACTTACAAAGTTTGAACTCAATGTACTCATGTATAATATATTTATAAGCAATATAAATTTCATATTTTCTCTTTACTAAATTTTCTCTGAAATACATTTTACCTCAGGTCCATAGGTGTTCTAGTCTTCTTGCAGTGAAGCCAGAAAACATTCACTATACCTCAAGCAGCACCATCGATTGTTACTGGAAGTAACTGTTACTGGATGTGGAAACTGACCCCAGGAGAGGAATGGAACATAGAGGAAAAACAAAGTTCAAGTTACCTTGTGCTTTCCTTTTTACTGTACAAGAAAAGTATCCCAAGGCTTGAAGGAAACTCTGTCCCTGGCTTTTTGAGTGTGTTCTTTACTCATATAATTTTTTTCTGTGAACTTCTAGTTCATAGTGTTACAAAAAGAAATAATGTACCATTTGAAGGCCAGTATAAAACAAAAGGAAATAACATTGTTTTAAAAGTGTTCTCCTGCAAAGCAACAAAGACATAGAGGGTTTAAAGTGTCTTATAGATGGATATTTCACCCCTGAGATGATTCTCGATGCAGGAGTCAGTTATCAATTCCTTTGATCTGGTTCTGAGTTCTGCAGAGCAACAAGGATTCCAAAAAAGCAGGATCCAGTCAATATGATCAGCAAAAGAAGACTCTACTCTGACCAGTTCACCTTTAAGGAGGGCCCCAAAGAAAAATCTGGGATTTTTATTTGCTTGTTTGTTTAGTTTGTGCTAGTCCTGGGGCTTGAACCCAGAGGCTGGATCCTGTCCCTGGATCCTGCCCACCTACCCCAAAAGCTAGTAATCTACTGTTTGAGCCAAAACTCCACTTCTGGTTTTTTGGTGTTCAATTTGCGATAAGAGTTTGACATACTCTCCTGCCTGGTTTGGCTTTGAATTAAGATAGTAAGAAAGCTAAGTGACATCAACTGTATAGACTTCTCTTTTGAAACAAAAAATATTAGACGAAGTTTATTGTAAAGCTAGTATTTGACAATTTTTAAAGGAAGACAATATGTCTAGCAAAGAAGCCATAACTTAAATAACTCAGCAAAAGTAGGTGCACTGAATCATTCTAAGATTATTTTTTCTGCTTGGGAAGATTATTGATCTTGTCCTTCCTTTTGGGGAAACTTAAGGTAATATTTGCACTTTTTGTTGGTTGTGGGGCTTGAACTCTGATCCTGGGCGCACTCCCACAGCTCTTCAGCTCAAATTGAGTGCTCTACCGCTTAAGCTACAGCACCACTTCTGGGTTTCAGGTGGTTAATTGAATATAAGTGTCTCATGGACATTCCTGACCAGGCTGGCTTTGATCCACAATTCTCTGGTTTCCTGAATAGCTAGGATTCCAGGCGTGATCCACCAGCACCCAGCTCATATTTGCATTTATGTGCACTGAATGACACTATGTAGACAAATAATGGAAATTTGAATCAAATGATGGCATTGCAGCTTTTCAGAAAATTTGAGGTAACAATAAATATGTCCTCCTTTTCCATGTTGTTTCATTAATGACTCATGAGCTATGGGACCCTTAGTTAGCATTCTCTGCCGTCTGTGTAGGTGTATTTAGTATCAGGAAATGTTCAAAGAGAAATGTAGAAAGACTGAGATTTTTAGAAAGCAAAGAAGTTAAGGTAAGAAAAAACAGCACAGAAGGAGATACATGTATTACACAGAGATTAAGAAGTAGCCTAAGAGATTTAGAATGCTAAAGGTAATGCGGAATAAGACTAGTTGATAACTACTTGTTCAATAACCAAAAATGGTTCTCTATAAACGTTTCTGGTATACGTTAGTAACTATCATTTATTCATTACCTCTGGAGTTATTCCTTCTCTTCTGTCACAACTGTTAATTTGCCTCTGCAGTTGTGGTGCCATGAATAAACAAAAAGATTTCCAAATCTCACTTAGACTACCCTTCTCATTGTGATTAGCAGAGACCATTCAAAAACCTGGAATCTTTGAATTTCCAGAATTAATCTTCACCTGACATCTAAGCACATTCAAGATATTAATTGCTCTGACCTAATGAACAAAACTTTTTTTCAACACAATATCCTAATATAAGAAAAAGTACATGAATTATGGACTATTGTCAGGTGTCAGTATGGCAGGAGCAATTACATATTCCAAGTAGGGGTTCTTTATTTTGCATTTACTAATTAAATGTTTTTTGCTTTGGGTTTTTTTTTTCCTTTTTTGCTCAAGGCAATCACTGTACCACTTGAGGCACAGCACCATTTCCAGTGTTTTTCTGTTTATGTGGTACTGAGGAATTGAATTCAGGGTTTCATGCATGCTAGGCAATCATCATATCATGAAGCCACATTCCCAGATCCCTAAATGACTTTCTTAAGTTAACATTACATTTTCATTCTGTAACTATGTACCATAATATTGGCCAGGTGCTAGAAAATAATGTAGAAAAGAATACAATATAAAAAATCCAGTAAGGCTAGATGGAAAATGAATAACCCTGACAGTCTTGCAAGGGCTCAGAGGGCTGGTCTCATGGACATGTATCAACATGCTGAACGAGACAGCTCCCTACCCACAGCCCAACTCCAGAATGAGTGGGCCATGTTGGGTTCCAGCTACCTGGGGACGTTGGCCCACCTCCTACAGCACCCATTCTACCCGTTCCTGAGAGCTACAGTGAGAGAGAGAGAGAGAGAGAGAGAGAGAGAGAGAGAGAGAGAGAGAGAGAGAGAGAGAGAGAGAGAGAGAGAGAGAGAGAGAGGAGAGGGAGAGAGGAAGAGAGGGAGGGAGGGAGAGTTGGTGATAGGGAGAGAGGGAGAGAGGGAGAGAGGGAGAGAGGGAGAGAGAGAAAATCAGAATTACACTTAAATCAGGTGCCAGTGGCATAAAACTCTAATCCTAACTACACTGGAGGCTGAGATATGAGGATCATGGTTCATAGACAGCCCTGGAGGAACGTGTTTGAGAATCTTATCTCCAAAGAACCACCAGAAAACTGGAAGTGACACTGTGGGATCAAGTGATAAAGCACAAGCCTTGAGCTGAGGAGCTCGGGAACAATGCCCAATCCTAGAGTTCAAGAACCACGATTGAAAGAAGTGGACTTCCCACCACAAGAACTGGACTGAATAGCACCCATTGTCCTAGGGAGCATGGTAGAGAAGTCAGGCCGAGCTTCCTGTGAACTTGAGGTCATAAGTAGGTCATCTGGCTTCTCTTTGCCTCAGATTCCCCAGCTGCAAAACTGAACAAAGTGAAGGATCCCCTTCCTCATTGGGATAGGGTAGTAATGAAAGAGAGCCATGTTTTGGTTCATAATCCCACACCTGTTGCATGATTAATAACAGGCCCCACCTGAGCCCTTTCTGGTATCTTCCTGTCATATGCTCACAGAATTGCTAAAACCTTATCTGAAGGCCATTCCCTCTCTTTTCCAGAGATCGCTCTGTATAAATCCCTTGTTTCCTCACAACTGTCCTGTGAGGAGACTGAGGTCCAATGGTTGAGGCCCTACAAAGAGCTTCACGTGTGGTCAAGAATCCACTGCTATGGACTGAGTTTAGGATAATCCATGTTAACCGATGACTGAGCATGACACCACATGTCTACCATCCCAATTACAGAGGACCAGGCCTGGTGGAGCATACCTTTCACAGGAGGACCGTGATGCAGCCCAGCCTGAGCATATTTGTAATTTCTATCTCAGAAATCCTCAAGACAGTAAGGTGGCTCATCAGCGCCATGGAGAGGAAACAAGCAGGGTGGACATGGTGCCCCCAGAGGGGTGTTTGACCCAGGGTATGTTGTTGTTGGGACAGAAACTCACCTGTGCTGCTGGGAGAAGCTGTTGGCAGCTGCTCCAATTGGGGCAGCAGCAATGGAGGCAGCATCGCGGACACATGGGCCCAGAGCAGAAGACTAGGGGCAGGGACCAGGTCGGGGATTTAGGCCTGCTGGCAGCACAGCCTTTCCTGAGGTTTGAAACCTGGCACCATGTGAAGGGAGGGGAGGGGCCAGGTGGGGTGCGAGCATCAGTTTTCTACTATACTCCAAAGTCACCTCGAGTCTATTCCTCAGGACTCAGCCCCTTCTACCTTCTTGAACTGCTGGTAGTGGTGTAAACTAACAGAGGGAATCCCAGTGCTACCTGGCAACATGGAATGTGGGCGTGGCCACCATTCTTGTATCCCATTGGTCAGAAAGAAGCATGAAAGAATGGGGGTGTGGCCAGAATCCTGTGAAGCAAGCAGCATGGGCGGAGTCAAGATGACAGTGGTTCTCCCAGCCTTTTTCCCAGGAAATTCTCTCCAATTCAGTTGGAGAGAAGAGGGTGACCTGCTTTAACTGGATGGCTACACAGATTGCTGTATAGTTCTGTTTGTTGCCAGTCCCAGACTTTGAACTTAGGATCTGGGCACAGTTCATGAGCTGCTTTTGCTCAAGGCAGGTCCTCTACACTAGAACCACAAGGTTTCTGGCTTTGTTGGCACTGAAGTTGGACAGGGGTCTCAAGGATTTTCCTGCTTAGGGTGACTTTGACCATGATCCTCTATTCACAGCCTTGTAAGTATCAAGAAGGACTGCTGAGATCCACTGGTGCCTGCCTAATCATTGGCCTTGTTGATGTTCTTGGACAGACTGGTGAATTCCCGATCCTCGGGTTGAAGTGGTGGGAGCTGGAGCCCACAATTCAAATCCTGGTCGTGCCACCTCCAAATGGTAGGAGATCCTAAGAAACTTGTTCCTATCCATATGATTACCAATGTAATGTGATGTAAGTCATGATTGAATGAACAGTTCTTGAATGATTCTAGGATAAAATTATACACACTTATATTACACGACACTGATTGATTTTAGTTAATATTTTATTAAGCATTTAAGCAATCACATTCATCAAATGGAGGCATAATGAAATACCTAAGAATTGGGCCTCAAATACTATAAAGGTGAGTTTTTTCTACCAGGACTGGGATTGGAACTCATAGTCTGGGTACCTCTGTTGCACTGTGTGGGAAGGGGAAGCTTGCTTCCTTAAAGTCAAAAAATTCAAGTTTGTTCCTTAGGCTTGAAAATGATCACCAGCACTAGAAAACACCCTATTCATGTACAAATTACATATATGTTTTATATTCTTATACATATGTTGACTCTGTATTGCATTCAGTGTAGTTATTTTATTTTTTGTTTTATTCATGTATTGACCATTTATTGTATTGACTATTATAGCACATAAAACATTGACTACATAGGATATAGGTCTACAGATGTATTCCACTTCATACCTGACACACAGAAGATGCACAGTAAAGGAATCCATGTGTCACCATCATCCTCTTACTCCACGATTCATTGTTTGGGAGTACTGACATCTGAACTCATGGCCTACAAGGCCAAATTCTTGAATGGGTGAGTGCAAACATGCCATCCTGGGGGAAATTGAGGTGCAGGTTGTTCCCAGGACCTGAGAACCCCTGGGGTTAATCAAAGAAGAACAGATTGACATGTAGATGGCATATATGTGTGTGTGTGTGTGTGTGTGTTTATAGAGTGCCAGAGATGTTTATACATTATTCAGTTATATAGACTATATTCCTACCAATTCCTGCGTATTTATTATGCGTCCATGTAATTAATGTTATTGTTTTCATCCTTAAAATATTAATGAAAGCACTCAGTGTCCTGAAATTATTGTGTTCCTGTAAGTAATAATTTTCTTTTAATGCTTCATAAATATTAAATAAAATCAATCAGCCTTCTGAAATGATGCTGTATAATTTTATAGGATCATCATTCACGATCAACTCATTCAACTGTGACATTGACAAAATTCCAGTGTTATGCCTTTGGATGGGAACCAGTTTCTTAGTACTTCCTGCCATTGGTTGGTGTCAGTATGGGGATTTGAAATGAGGGCCTATGTTGCCACGTGGGCCTATGGCTTTCTTGATTGTCTGCCAGCCTTCAGAAATGCAAGGTGAAGTACCCTTTGCAACAGTGTCATTCAGACCCAGTAGGGTCACTGTGCAAAGGAAGAAAATATAAAAGGCCACATTTTTTCTGTGCATTGTTTTCCTTGCAACACGTGGGGGTGTAGAATCCCAGAAGCACCTGTGTGTCCAGTGGCTGCACCCCATCCTAGTGTGATCAAAGCTGAGGCAGTGTTGCCACGACCTGAGTTCAAGACCCATGCTGAGAAAAAAATTAACTCCCTGGCATGCAATTCACACAGTTTATTCTTACAGGCTTTGGATTGTAACTCAGGCTCTGGGTAAATCTGCAGCAATGTGCATAAAGGGGAAGATCACCTTTCATGAAAATAAAAAAGTCAGGTCTGTTCACTAGTCCTGAATTCAAGATCCAGACCAGGAAATCATACTATTTCTATATATTGTAAAAATAGGATTTATACTTACCTATAGATGTTCAGTCCATACATGTTTGGTGGGGTTGTTCCTTGTATCTTCTGTTTTATTCATTTATGTACTCAATGTGTTCATTACATTGATGACAACCTATCACAGAACATCTAGATTTGTAGAAATGTTCTCTCTCATGCCTTACCCCCAGGATTCTCAGAGAAAAGGAAAAAAAGTTTCACACTCTCCTTCTTACTCCACGATCCACTTGTTGATAGTGCTGGTATCTGAACTCAGGGCAGAGCAAAACAAATTGGCCAATCATTCAAGGTGATCATATGAACCTGTGAGCAACTAAGGAGTGTGGCCAATCCCAGAATCTGACATTGATCCCCAGGGTGGTCCACTATAGTCAGAAATTCATAATTTAAACAAAGGATCTATATTGACATATATGTTTGGTTAGCATCTTGGGTTCAGTGCATTTATTCTCCTTATTTTGTCTCTAATTCATGGAGGTATTGTGTATTTTAATAAGTATGGTGACTGCTATGACAGTGCTGACATGGATGAGAACCCGTTACTGTAAGGTCCTCTCCTAGATGGCGAGCAGACTCCACCCTCCTCGCAGCAAAGTCTCCACCCAGTACCTGCGTTACCTAGGCAACTGGGACACCGGGAAGAGGTCACATCTGCATCCACTGAGGTCACATCTGAATTTGATGTGGCCACACCTTGCCCCACCCATACCCTACATAAGGGCTAGCCCAGGCCCAGACTTTCCCTTTTTTCTCTTTCTGTTCTTTCTAGCTCTTGCTGCTCTTTTCTTGCTCTCTTGCTCTCTTGCTCTCTCTCTTTCCCAGCCACGTGGAGTGCCAACCTTGCCTGGTCCCAGCAGGTCTACCCCTTACCTGAATACCACATGAGTCCTACTGTTCTTACCCCTCTCTCTGCTCTTTTCTCTCTCTTTCCTCTCTTCCTAGCTTTCTCTCATTCCCAGGCCTTTCCCAGCCACGTGGAGTGCCAACCTTGCCTGGTCCCAGCAGGTCTACTGAATAAACCTACCCCTTATCTGAATACCACATGCGTGCTGGTGCTGTTCTTACTCGGCTACCTCTTTTTAAAAACCTAACAGTTACCAAGGTTACAGTGTTGTCCATGCATTCTCCATCATATTTGTGACCCAGGACTTTCACAGGAGAGGATAAAAGTCACAACGACTGGCTTCTGACATCAGTATGAATCTTTTGTCAGTGCTGGGATTTTTAGTTTCTGACATCAATATGAATCTTTTGTCAGTGCTGGGATTTTTAGCTCAGGTCTGGGTAATTCTGTTGCACTGTGGAAGAAGGGGAAGCTCACCATCTTTGAAGAGTAGAATGTCAGGCCTGTTGCAGGGCCTGATTTGAAGCCCCAGCACTGGACAAAATAACAAGCCCACCTTTTTAAAACATAAGATTTTTCTTTACTTACAGGTGTGGTATGCATCTTGCATTCAGTGTAGTTATTCTTTCTATTTTGTGTCTTTTTCATGGATGTATTGTGTATTTTATTGTGTATGGGGTGACAGATATAACTGTGCTGACATGGATGACAACCTATTCCCATGGCTAAGAGTAGCCTATATAGCATTCCCCATCCTCAATGAGACCCAGGACATTCACAGGACAGGAAAACCTGTGCCACCTTAGGCTTCTCACATCAAAATAAATCGTTTGGTAGTGCAGGAATTTGAACTCAAACCTAGCAGGCCCAATTGGTGAATGGGTCATGGTGAGCACATCAGGCTTTGAGCCACTAAGGAACTAGGCCATTCCTGGGACCTGAGATGGAGCCCTGGTGGGGGCCAATATAGTCATAAATTCATAATTAAATAGAGGATCTATATTTCCAAACATGGGTGGGCGGCATCTTGCATTTGGTGTAGTCATTCTCTTTGTTTTGTGTCTTATTCATTGATGTATTGTGTATTTCCTTGAGTATAGGATGACAAAAATAACTGTGGTGAACTGGATGACAACCTATTCCCATGAGTATAGAGTTGCATATACATTCTCCTTCCTAGCTGAGCCCCAGAACTTGCACAGTACAGGAAAACAAGTGCAACGACTGGCTTCTTACATCAGGGTGAATTTTTGGCAGTGCTGGGACTCAAACTTTGGGCCTGGGAGGCCAAACTGCCCAATGGGTCCACGTGATCACACCAGACTGTGAGCCACTAAGGAGCTGGGCCATTCCCAGGAACTGAGATCGAGCCCCAGGGAGGCCAACATAGTCCTCAATGATCATTGAAACATGGGATGTATATTCACATCCGTGTGTGGACTGCATCGTTCATTGAGTGTAGGTATTCTCTTTATTTTGTATGCTATTCATGGGTGTATTGTGTATTTTCTTGAGTATATGATGACAGGAATAACTGGGCTGACATGGATAACAACTTATTCCCAAGGCCACAGGGTGGATCAAGCATTGTCCATCCTAGCTGAGATCCAGGACTTGCACAGAAAGAAAACAGGTGCAATGATTGACTTCTGACATCAAGATAAATATTTTGGCAGGGCAGGGAATCTGAACTCGGTGCCTAGCAGGACCAACTGGCGAATTTGTCCACATGAGCACACCAGCCTTTGGAACCTGCGATTGAGCCCCCCTCCCAGGGGAGAGCAGTGAGCACAGCAGTCATCCATTCATAAGCTGAAGGTAGTATGCATGTATAGAGTAGGAGAGATGGTAACCTGTGGTGGAATCCAATCTGTGTGAATACAGATTCTTGGATCTTTACTGATGCCTCCATTTCATGACTGTGATGATTATTGTCATGCTTCATCAACTTCTTTACAAATAATCGATACTCCATGAGTCTTGCCTATCATTTCCTACTTGCATCATGCACAAACTACTCATTCAAGGATGAGATCAATCACATTCCATGACTCTTCCCAGGCCAGAAACTAGTACCTCAAGATCTCCCGCCATTCCCTCCACATAGGGGGACTGAATTCAAGCCTCAGGCATAGAAAAGATTCTCCGTATATAATTTTTTGGGGGGCCACTTGTGGGCCTAAACTCTGGGCCTGGGCGCTGTCCCTCAGTTCATCATCTCAAGGTTAGTGCTCTACCACTTGAGCCACAGCGCCACTGCCGGCTTTTTTTTCTGCTTATGTGGTGCTGAGGAATTGAGCCCAGGGCCTCATGCATGCAAGGCAGGAGCTCTACCACTGAGCCACCTTCCCAGCCCTCCTTATATATATTTTAAAGATAGTATTTTTACTTCCTTACAGATGTTCAGTCCATATTGTGTTTGGTGTGGTTATTTATTTTATTTCTTGTGTCATTCATTTATTTAGAATTTATATTATTGACTCTGATGACACCTATAGCATTTATTACATTGTTTACATCCTGTCACATAAGATCTAGATGTTAGATGTGTTCTCAAGTATGCCTGGCAGTGCCAGGATCTGAACTTACTGCCTAGCAGGCCCAATTCATGATTGGGTGAGTTTGAGCATGGCAGCCTCTTGCCAATGAAGATGTCAAGTGGTTCCTAGGATCTGAGATCGACCACCAGGTTTGGCCAAAACAGGGATACATGGATAGGCAGACGGAGGTATACAAATAAATATACATATTTGTAAAGAGTTCCATAGCCGTCTATGTATGATAGAATGACACCCACTATGCTCCTACCAACTCTTAGGTATTTATTAAACCGCAATTGAAGGAATATTGATCTTTTCATGCTTAATAAACTATTAATTAAGCTCAATCAGCATTCTAGGATTACTGCATCCAACTTTAGAGTAGACTGATGAATAAACTACTCTTTCAATCAGTATTCTTATGCATAAGAATGAGTCTCTTGTGATCTCCTGTGATTGATGTCAGAACTACGATTTCACCCAGGGACTATGTTGACAGGTTGGCCTATGGCTTCATTGATAGCCTGCCAGCCACCAGCAATGGCAGTTCAGGTCCACTTTGCAGCTTTGTCATTCAGACCCAGGATGGTCACTGTTCAAAGAAAAACAATCATAAAACCCCAGCTCTCTGCAGCTCACCACTTTTTGTGCTTTCCAACGATTTTTTCTTCCTGAAAGCCCTCTTGGCCCAGGATCGGCCATGGGTCCAGAGACTGTACCCCAGCTGAGGCATATCCAAGCTGAAGTAGAATTTCCATGACCTGTGTTCAAGCCCCATGCTTGGCCAAAATCAATATATATATATACACACACATATGTATATGTATATATATGTATAATTATTTAACTAAATTAAAAAAATAAAGCTCCCTAGTTTGGAATTTCTGCAAGTTTTAATTTAAAGCCTGGGATTTGAACTCAGGGTCTTGGTAAATCTGTAGCAATGTGAGCGAAGAGTTGCCATTACTTGAGTTCAAGCCTTGTGCCAACCAAAAATGAAAAACTAAGTCAGTGACCTCAACAGGGGGATGTAGTTGTGGAGATCGGAGGGAAGGGATGATAGGGGAAAAACACAGGAGGAGTAAACAATGCTCAATAGGAAATGTACTCATTACCTTGCTCCTGGAACTGTAACCCCTCTGTAGAACATTTTTACAATAAAAAACATACAAAAAAGGAGAAACAATGTAGTTCTTAGAGAAGCACTTTGGAAGTAAGGGCAGGATGTTTGAATAGCTGTACAAAACTCTACACTATTTTTTTAATGCTCAGTATGGAACTGAATAATCATAACTGCTTCCATTAAAAAAATTAAGTCACTGTCTTGGAACTGGGGCCAGTATTTCTGTCATTACTAGTTTTTGAGCTCACCATCCAGGTAACTCTTTTGTACCATGGGTGAATGTGAAGCTCATTGTCCTTGAGGAAAACAAATTCAGGATAGAGTTCCCAGGGCTTGAATGATGGCCCTGCAATGGAAGAAATATTTCTATACATGTGTAATACATGATATATACTTATATAAGTATGTTAATTTCAGATTATAATTTTATTATTGATTTTGTATTGTATTTTTCCTTGATTCATTTATTGATTGTTGTATTTAGTATTATTATACACATTATATTTTGCACATCTATTATAAAATTATACACAAAAATTTAAGACATTGACTCATTTTTCATTAACATTATATTAAGTGTTGAAACATGATACATAATTAAATGGAAACATTTGTCACAGTCTTCACATGTTTAGAGTCTCTCCCAAGTATGAGCTTTGAGTTCACGCACCAAGACTGGGCAAAAAAAATTGAGCCTGGTGAGACATATTCTTCTCGGACTCAGAGGAGGGCCGAGGTTATAGGTAAGAGGTAGGGTAGAGGGCAGTGCTGGTGGCTCACCCCTGTAAGCTACTCAGGAGGAAGGATCCTAATTGCAAGCGGAAAAGTCAATTTAAGAAACTTTTCTCCAATTAAACACCCAAAAAGCCAGAAGAAGAGCTGTTGTTCAAGTAGTACAGTGCTAGCCTGGAGCACAAAACCTCAGGGATAGGATAGCATCCAGGCCCTGAATTCAAACTCCAGGATTGGCACACACACACACACACACACACACACACACACACACACACACACACACACACACACACACACACACACACACCAATATAGAGCATTTGCCAGTCAGCCTGCACAAATTCCATGTCTAGCAACTCAATATTAAAAAAAAAAGATGGAGAAGGGAAGGAAAGACTTTCTCCAGGATGTGATATACCCAGTGCCAAAATTTCACAGTAGTTCTAATATGTGGGTACAGGACAGAGAGCCTCAGGCAGAAAGTATAGCATGGGCAAAAGTCCTGAGGTGTGCTGTAGCGCAGGTGGTATGAATGGTATGAAGGTGTTATGGCTTCAGAAAAGTCTGGCAGGATATTCAAGTCTGGGTCAAAGTTGACTTGAGTCACAGAGCAGAGGGTGGGGTCCCAGAATAGCGCACTGGGGGACGATTAGCTTTTCTTTTCACCAAGGACCCAAAGCCATTTCCTGTAGCTGGAAACCTGTTTTTACAACTCCTGACCCTCAGGCCTCCTTTGAATGGAGGAGTCAGGGCAAACGCAGGGAAAAACTCCTGCTTTAGAAAAGCTTCTAGCCCAATTCCACCAGTGGCTCAGCCCCTGTAAATCCTACCTACTCAGGAGACTGAGATATAGATCGAGGGTCAAGCGAGCTCAGGAGAGGACGTTAATGAGACACTTCTTGGCAATTAACTACCAAAATCTAGAAATGGAGCTGTGGCACAAATGATAAAGTGGTAACCTTGAAGGAAAATTTTTAGAGACCAGAGCCCAGACCCTGAGTTCAAGCCCCAAAACTAGCACAGGAAAATTAAAGAAAAGATTTCAGGGGCTCCTATTCCACTGTGGTGTAAGGCCAGATCATCCAGGCACAGGTGGCTCACACCTGTCCTCCTAGCTCCTCAGGAGGCTGAGATGTGTGGATCACGTTTCAAATCCAGCCCAGGCAGGAAAGTCTGGGAGATTCCACTATGCTTAGATAGAATACAGAGTATTATGTTGATCCTCTTGTATTTGCTTAAATTCCATGTTTGAACTAAGAAATTATCTATTTTAGAAAAAGGGGGTTGCAAGAGGAAGACCCTACTGGTGTGAATACCTTTAATTCTAGCTACTCAGGAGGCTCAGATCTGTGTATTCAGGTTCAAAGCCAGCCCAGGGATTCTCTTCTGGGGTTGCTCAGCACCACACCCTGCTTCAGGTCTAGGGTTGTTCACCACCTTTGCCACCATGGGCTGCTTATGCAAACCAGTATGGAGAGGTGCCACACCCACTACGGGTCCAGAGTTGTTTGCTGCCACTGTTGATGAAACTGCTGCTGCCACAGCTGTTGCCACTACCCCAGCTGCTGCCACTGCCCCAGGATCAGTTGGGCCACTTATGCAAGCCAGGCACCCCACCACAAGTCAGGTGTTAACCACTGCTGTTGTCTCAGGTTAGGCTGGGCCACTTATGCAGGCCAGTATGGAGAGGCACAAACCACCACAGGTCTGGACTTGTTCACTGTAGCTGTCCCCACCTCAGCCACCGCTGCCGCCCCAGGCTGGTCTGGGCAAGTGCCAAGAGGCATTGTGCCCCAATTCTGGGTGGTTTGCCAGCACTGCCAGCTGCTGCTGCTGTTCCAGGTTAGGCTAGGCTATTTACACCAGCAGGACAGAGGTGCCACCCTGAGAGACTAGGGTCATTTGCCACTGTTGACAGCTGTTACTGCTCCTGACTGGGATGGGCTACTTGTACCAGCCAGGCAGAGGCGCTGTACCAGGGAGGGTGAGGGGAGTCTTTCTTCCAGCTCTGCCTTCTGAGATTTCTGTTTGTATATTCTGGGTTGGCCCAGCTCTTGGGAATCTCCTGGGAGACTTGGGATGCTTGTGGGTGTGTGGTCCTCATAGGGTCCAGTCCCGGGGCACTTAAGCAGCTTGGCACAAAACCCCATCACTTAAGCTGAGCAACATGGAGCGCCATCACCAACAAAGGGTGGGGGAAGGGTCTTCCCACTTTACTGTCTCTGTAGGTTTTTCCCTTTTCTTTTTGCACTTCCTTTATCTCTCTGAGTAATTGCCTTTTGTTGTGGGTCACTTGGAGAAACAGAGCATTGAAATCCAAACTCAGTATTTGGTTGGAGAGAGCTGTGGTGTTTCCCTGCTGTTCCATCACTTTCTTGGTCCCTCCCCTTCAGTTGGACTTTTTCTTATCCGGCCGTTGGGCCTTGGTTACCAAAGGATAAGTACATAAAAGAATATGTTGTAAAACCTGCAGATTGTAGTTAGACATTTCTGTTAATATAGCCTTCCTAATTTTAGGAGCCCAAGGGGGTGTTCTACACTAAAGTATTTCAAGGGATTGAATCCATTAACATATGGGCTACATCTTGCTTAAAGGAGAGTGAAGAGGAGGAGGCTTACCTAGCTATTGCCAGTTTCTGTATTTAATTTAGTTAAAGTTTCCTTTAAGGTCATATTCATTCTTTCTAGTGCTTGAACTGTGAGGCTTATAAATGGATTGTAACTTCCAATTTATTCCTAGGGCATTAGTTAATAATTGAGAACTTGGGCCTGATATTTTCCTTTTCACTTTTCTTGGCCTCATCTTCTATGACACAGCACTTCCCCATCTTCTCTGCTAACTACCCTTTCCTTCTTTCTCTTTTGCTTTGAATTTCTGGTGACACATTTCAAAGCTGATAATTGACATGCACTTCAGCCTAATACATTCTTATATGAGGTCCAGCTCCTTTTTCATGGCAATGATTTCTTAATGCAGCATCAGGATCTCTTTTTGGCCTCACTTGTGGTTAGCAAGGATGGTAAAATTGCTGTCCTGTGCTCCTGTTTGCCTCTGACCTGTGGTCCCCTAATTTGCCTCATGCTCACCCAGGCTAATGTACTTGAATTTCATTTGATTTTGAGTGTTTTCTAGGTTCCTTTTGAGGATTTTCTTCTCATTTTTGACTGTCAGATGTTCCTAATTTATATCTTCAAATCTTTTCTTCACGTCAAATAATTCTCTCTGTTTTCTCCAATGTGCTTTTCTATGTGCTTTTAATCTCTTGGTGGGTTTGACTGGCACATATTGGAGACACAGTCTTTTATAAGACTATGTTTTGAGATAGAAGGGTGGAATTTTTTCTTTGCCACATTTCTGAAGTTCAGAGGGCTGCTTTTTAAATTGAACATAGTTGGAATTCAGAGCCCCAAGCTCCTTTGCATGTTTCTCCAGAGATATAAACACATTTTCCAGGTGGTTAATGTGATTAATTAACCTGGCATTTTCTATCTTTCTCCTCCTTGGACATTCCTTTTCCCAATGTCCATTTTGTTTGCAATGAGCACACTGATGTATTCTTAGAGGTTCCCTATTGCCATTTGGAAATGACTTGTACTGTCTTTGCCAAGAGTTTCTTGATCCCTATT
>NW_027203496.1:0-74335 GCF_024711535.1 Dipodomys merriami | reverse complement strand
TATGGGAAGTTCTCTGCTAGGTTTCTGTTAAATAAATTTTCTGGACCATTAACTTCTTTTTCTAGGTGCTCCTCTACACCCATTATCCTCAGATTAGGCCTTCTGATGGTGTCTTCCAAATGTTGAATAGATCTATCATATTTTTTGGATTTGTCTTGCATAGTTTTATGTTTTATCTCTATAATATATAGGCTGTCTTCAATCCCCGAGATTCAATCTTCTGCATTTTCTAACCTACGGTCACAACTTTCTACTTGGTTTTTCTATTTCTTTTTCTTCTAATTGGTCGGCTTTGATGGCTTCAAAATTTTTGTTGGAGCTTTGTTTTAGATCTTGTATGAACATCTTTACTTCCTTAATTTTGTGTTCAGTTTCTCAAATCACTTAGTTGATTGGTTATGCTTTCCCTGGACACCCATTCTTTCTGTAGGGCTCCATTCAGCATTCCATTTGTGGTCTCCCTGACTTCCTTCAGCATTCTCTTTATGGGTTCCATGAATGCCTCTATTGATCTTTGTCTAGTCTCATCTTGCTCTCATAATTCCTGTATTACTCTTTGATTAGTTTCATCACGTTCACGCAATTCCATTAATTCTCTATTGCTGTGCTCCACCTGCTCATGCATTTCCTGTATTTATCTTTGACTTTTCTCCACCTGTAATTCCTGCATTAATCTTTAAGTAGCTTCCTAATGCTTACAAAATTCCTGTATTAATCTTTGGTTTGCCACCTCTCGCTCCCTATCACGCTCACACTGAGTCCTTTGCAAGTTCAATCATTTCATTCACAATGTTTACTAGTAGTATATGTATATGTTTTTATGGAGCTTCTCTGGATTATTCATTAAGAATTCTGTCACCTGATTAACATGAGTGGGAATTGAGATACTTGGACTTGCCATTATTATTGTGGTTTTCAGCTTTTTCTGCCCATTTGGTATGAGGGTAAAACCAATTTTGTGCTAGAACACTATTTTAAGGCAAGCATCAGCCAGAGTCCTGTAGTTTCACAATGAAAATGGCTGCAGATACAGTCTAATTCAACAGATACAATCTATTCAACATCAAACAACTATGTATTATTGTGCTACAAACAACAAAAAAGGATTTGGCAAACCAGAAATTATTATTTTTAGGGAGAAATGTGGGGACAAATAGGACTAGAGGGATGTGGAAGGGTAAAAGGAGAGTAAATTTAACCAATTCCTAATCTCAGAGAAGAAAATTGATTGGACAGAATGACAGAAGAGAAATATAAAAAAAAAGAGGGGTGACGGTAGAAGACGGTGGAGGAGAAGCTGGAGGCTAAACAAGCTCCGCCATAGAAAGTAGTTTTAGAGTTCCAGTGAACAGTCCTAAGCCAGAAAATCACACCAAGTGTGCCAACACAGGTCAGAGAGATGGCCAGAAAGGGACAACTCAGGCTAGGAGACAGCTTTGAGCTCTTGCCAGCATCTGCCACCGCCACCGCGGCATCGGTGGTGGTGGCAGCTGCAGACGCTATACCTGAATCACAGAGAGTCCGGTAGGAAGGTCCAGACGCAACGGGTGAGTGGATTCTACTCAACACAAAAAAACAACCCACAAGGAGCAGACATCTTCATCCTGCAGTTCGAAGACCAGAGACGACCCAGGAACCAAGACTCGGCATGAGTAGAAGTCTGACGTCCTCACTATTTCGCAGGGAGCAGAGGAGAGAATGCCACCCCTCCCCCCCAGTACTGGAGGTCTCCATCTTGGATACGGACAAAGCTTGGCAGAGCTGCTAGCTCCAACTCAGGCCTGGGAATTAAACTAGTGTCATTTAGCAGGCCCCAAGAAATTAACCGTGTGACCTGCCAGACTCAGCTCCACCCAGGGAAAAGTCACCCAGCTTCAGTGCCAGCCCTAGGAGTGACTTTCTTCACTGGGTAATCAGACACAGAGGCTGCCCCTCCCTTTAGCAGCCTCGACAATCAATTGAAATTCCATAAACAGAAACCCTGAGAATGGCTCCAGGTTGGGCTCTGTGAGTGTCTCACAAACTAGCCCCTAAGGGAAAAGCTACTGTTTGCTGAAAGGCCTCAACTCTACCCAGAACCTACCCTCATCACAGCATCTCCCTCTTTTGTGATAATCAAAGCAGATCTGCCTCCTATTGAACTATCCTGGGAGGAGGATTGCAAAATCCTGGGTGAAAGCAGAGCATTTTTCTGCCTGTTCAAACAAACTGACTTAAGAAACCAACCAAGCCACAGGACCACAAGCAGTCCAGAGACTACAACAAGAGGCTGGTTACTGACAGAAGGGAGACACAGGATTTTTCCCACCGCACCCAAAAAAATCAAAGAATTTCTTAAAATACTTCTTCTTCTTCTTCTTTTTGGTACCTTTTATTAAAAAAAAAATTTTTTGTTTTCTAAAAATTTTTAACTTTTTTGAAAAAAATGGTTTTCGAGTAATTTTTTTTCTCATAATTTTTATTTTAGGGATACATGTGTGTGTGCATTTTTCTTCCTTCTTTTTGTTTTCTTTCATCTTTTTTTGAATTATCTTTTTGTTTTTTATTTAGCTCTACTGAACTTCTGATCATTTTTTCTTCATTTCTTATCCTTTTCACCTTTTCTTCTCTTTCGTTCTTCTTTATGTGACTTAATTGTTGTCCTGCACATCCTCAGATAAAACCGTAGTTGACAATTAGACCATATCCCCCATTGTGTACACACTTAATCTACAAATTTATTACTCAATTCAAAAATCACTGAGACTTAAATTCCTTAATAGCAGTACTACCTCTTTATTCCTATATAATATTTTAAGCATTTTTACTTTTAAGTTTTTCACATCTCCTTTATATCGCTCCCCTTCTCTCATTATATTCACGTTCTTCTCTACATAGATTTTTTTTGCTTCTGCACAATATTATTAATTTTTACTTGACTATTTTTTCTGGTCACTTTTCCCTTTCTCTTTCTTCTTTTTTTTTCTCTCTCTAATTTCATCCTATCCAACCAATTTCCTGTTTGAGATTAGGAATTAGTTAACTCTCCCAGTGCCTTCCCACATCAGTCTATTCCTATTTTTAACCCACATCTCTCCCTAACCCTAATAATTTCTGGTTTTCCAAATTCTCCTTTCCAGTTCAAAGCCAATTAATATACAGTTGTTTGATGTTAAATAGATGTATCTGTTGAACTAGATTGTATCTGTAGACTATTGACTGTGCAAATTCAGACTTTGGTTGATGCTTGCCTTAAGAAAGTGTTCTACCACAAAACTGGTGCTATTTTCATCTCAAATGGGCAGAGTAAGCCAGAAAAACACAAGAAAATGGCAAGTCCGGGAATCTCAACTCCCACTCTTGATAATCAGGGGACAGAACAGATAATGAATAATCCAGAGGAGAGTTCCCAAATAGCTCTACAAAAACTGCTGGCAAACATGATAAATAAAAAGATTGAAAGCATACAAAGGACCCTGTATGAGTGTGATAGGGAGAGAGAGGAGGCAATACAAAGGTTTATACAGGAATATCATGAGCATGAGGAAGCTACTAAAAAAACCTGATACAGGAATTGTGTGAGCAGCTTGAGAATACTCAAAGAGAAGGCAGGAATGGCGTGAAAAGGCTGAGAATACTCAAAGAGAACTACAGGAATGGCATGTGCGGGAGCAGGAGGAAGCTAAGCAAACAGTAAGAGAGGAATTGAGAGAGCAGGATGAAAATACACAAAGATCATTAAAGGAATTCATGGGATCCATCAACAAAGAGCAAAGGAAGTCAGGGAGACCACAAAGGGAATGCTGAATGGAACCCAACAAAAGGAATGGGAGTCCAAGGAAACCATACGCAATCCACTAAGTCATTTGAAAATAAACACTGAACAACAAATTAAGGAAGTAAAGAAGTTCATACAAGATTTAAAACAAAGCTTCAACAAAGAATTTGAAGCCATGAAAGCTGACCAATTAGAAGGAAAAAATAAAAACAATGTAGAAAGTCTGAACAGCAGGTTATACCATACAGAAGATCGAATCTCGGGGATTGAAGACAGCCTAGATATTATAGAGAAAGAACATACAACCAGCCAAGACAACTCTACGAAAAATGATAGATCTATCCAACACTTGGAAGACACAATCAGAAGGCCTAATCTAAGGATATTGGTTGTAGAGAAACACCTAGAAACAGAAGTTAATGGTCTAGGAAATTTGTGTAACAGGATCCTAGCAGCGAACTACCAAACATGCAAAAAGTTAGACCTATTCAGATACAAGAAACTTATAGAACTCCAAATAAACCAGAAAAGAATAGTGCATCACACTGTCACATTTTAATCCATACAGGATCAACTCAGACCAAGGAAAAGATCCTCAAAGCTGTGAAGGAGAAAAGATTAATCACCTATAAAGGGAAACCAATTCGAATCACGTCAGATTCCTCAGCTGAGCCAATCAAAGCAAGAAGACTCTGGAATGATGTATGCCATGCCCTAAAATCAAACAAGTGTCAACCAAGAATATTGTACCCAGCTAAAATCTCCTTCATAACTGAAGGCCAAATAAAAAAATTCCATAGCAAAGAAAAATTGAAACAATACATCTCCACCAAACCAGCCCTACAAAACATTCTTAAGGATTTCCTACACATAGAAAACAAACAAGACCACAATAAAGGCCAAGAAACTGTGCCCAAATTGAGAATCCAAGAACCATAGGAAGAACCCAGTTTTGCAGCCCCCAAGAAGGGGGATAACATGGCAGGAATTCCCAAATCCCTCTCAGTCAGATCTATCAACATTAGTGGATTTAACTCTCCAATTAAGCGACATAGACTGTCTAGTTGGATTAAAAAACAAGATCCTTCTATCTGCTACTTTCAGGAGTCACATCTTGCCCTTAAAAACAAACACATTTTCAATGTTAAAGGCTGGAACAAAATCTACCAAAAAAAACGGCCCACATAAACAGGCGGGAGTTGCAATCCTAATATCAGACAAAATAGACTTCAAATTAAAATTCGTGAGAAGAGATAAAGAAGGACGCTACATACTAATTAAGGTATGTCACCTTCAGGAGGATCTTACAATTCTAAATATTAATTCGCCAAACATCGGAGCACCCAACTTTATCCAAGAATCACTACTTTCCCCCAAATCCCACATAGATCCAAAGACATTAATTGTTGGGGATTTTAACACATCACTCTCCCCACTAGATATATCAAAACGGCAAAAACTCAACAGAGAAACCGCAGATCTAAACAGCTGCATAGATCAACTAGATTTAACAGACATCTACCAAATATTTCATCGAGCAGCATCAGAATACACGTTTTTCTCAGCAGCACATAGAACATTTTCTAAAATAGAACACATTTTAGGCCACAAATTCATAAACATTGAAGTTGTACCTTGCATTCTCCCTGACCACAAGGAAATAAAATGAAAACTCAACACCAAAAGCCACCAAAAAGTCTGGTAACACAGAGAGGCTGAACAACACACTGTTGATTCACGAGTGGGTCATGGATGAGATTAGAAAGGAAATTCAGATGTTCATGCTATTCAACAAATTACCTGCTCCTCTGGGAAACAGCAAAGGCAGTACTCAGAGGCAAGTTTATAGCTCTGAGCTCCTACATCAACAAATTGGAGAGATCTGAAACCAACAATTTAACGACACATCTAAACCTCCTTGAAAAAGAGCGGCTGGATAAACCCCAATCCAAGAGACTGAAAGAAATTATTAAAATTAAATCAGATTTAAATGAATTAGAATCCAAAAAGTATAGAAAGAATCAATAAAACAAAGAGTTGGTTCTTCGAAAAAATTAACAAAATTGACAGACCCTTAGCAAATCTTATCAGAAAAAGAAGAGAACACACCCAAATAAATAAACTCACAGATGAGAATGGAAACATCACCACTGAAACAATCAAGATTCAGAACATTACAAAGGAATACTTCTCAAAACTTTATGCTAATAAGTTTGAGAACTTGACAGAAATGGACCTTTTCCTAGCAGATATTGACATGCCAAAACTAAACCAAGATGAGTTAAACCATCTTAATAGGCCCATATCAATCATTGAAATAGAAACAACAATAAGAGACCTCCCAGCTAAGAAAAGTCCAGGACCAGATTGTTTTACAGCAGAATTTTACAAGGACTTCAAACAGAGCTCACACCAATACTCCTTCATGTCTTCAATGAAATTGAAAGAGAAAGTACAATACTGAACACATTCTATGAAGCCATCATAACCCTCATCCCAAAACCAGGCAGGGACCCATCAAAGAAAGATAACTATAGACCCATTTCTTTGATGAACATTGATGCAAAACTTCTCAACAAAATTTTGGCCAATCGACTTCAACAATTCATCCAAAAAATCATACACCACGATCAAACAAGATTCATTTCTGGGAGGCCAACCTGGTTCAGTATACTCAAATCAATTAATTTTATTCAGCACATCATCAGAAGCAAGAATAAGAACAACATGGTTATCTCAATAGGTGCAGAAAAAGCATTCAACGAGATCCAACACCCCTTTATGATGAAGGTTTTGGAAAAACTAGGAATCCATGAGACATTCCTCAATACAATAAAGGCTTTATATGACAAACCTTCAGCCGGCATTATAATTAATGGTGAAAAACTAAAGACATTTCCTCTTAACTCAGGAAGAAAACATGGATGTCCACTCTCTCCACTTCTCTTCAATCTAGTAATAGAATGCCTAGCTACAGCAATAAGACAAGATGCACACCTAAAGGGGATCCAAATAGGGAAAGAAGAAGTAAAACTCTCCCTCTTTGCAGATGACATGATCTTGTATTTAAAGAATCCCATAGGCTCCAGTCCCAAATTACTCAAGCTGATTCAAAACTTTGGCAAAATAGCACGGTATAAAATTAACCCCCCAAAATCAAAGGCTTTTCTGTATGCCAACAATCATAAAAGTGTGGCTGAAATTAGGAAAGCAACTCCATTTGTAATAGCCCCACAAAAAATAAAATACTTAGGAATTAACTTCACCAAAGGAGTGAAGGAACTCTATGATGAAAACTTTAAAATCTTGAAAAAAGAAATCAAAACAGACCTTAGAAAATGGCGAAACCTTCCATGCTCCTGGATTGGAAAGATTTACATCATGAAATGGCCATACTTCCAAAGGCTATCTACAAATTCAATGCGATACCTATCAAAATTCCAACCTCATTCTTCAAGAAATAGAAGAGGCAATCCAAAAATTATTATGGAACAGTAAAAGAACCCGAATAGCAAAAATGCTCCTCAATGGAAAGAACACTGCTGGAGAAATATCAATACCAAATTTCAAACTCTACTATAAAGCCATAATAATCAAAACTGCTTGGTACTGGCATAAGAACAGAGCTCAGGACAATGGAATAGAATTGAAAACCCAGAAATGAACCTACAGACCTATAACCATCTAACCTTCGATAAGGAAGCTAAAAAAATAGAATGGAAGAAAGACAGCCTCTTCAGTAAATGGTGCTGGCAAAATTGGTTAACTACTTGTAGAAAACTTAAGCTAGATCCTTATCTATCAGCCTGCACCAGAATCAAATCCAAATGGATCAAAAAACTAGGAGTCAAAGCAGACACTCTGAAAACATTACAGGATGGAATAGGAGAAATCCTAGGCCTCCTTGACTCAGGCTGAAATTTTCTTAATAGAGACCCGGAAACACAACAAATCAAAAAAGGTTGGACAAATGGGATTGCATGAAGTTACAGAGCTTCTGCATGGCAAAGGACATAGCTAGCAAGATCAATAGAAAGCCCACGATTTGGGAGAATATCTTCACTAGCCATACAACAGACAAGGGTCTCATATCTAAAATATATTTGGAACTCAAAAAATTAAATCCCCCACAACAAATCCTCAAAGAAACAACTGCACATTAAATAAGTGGGCTAAAGACTTAAAGAGAAACTTCTCTGAAGAGGAAAGAAGGATGGCCGATAGACTCATGAAGAAATGCTCAACCTCACTAGCCATGAAAATATGCAAATCAAAACAACATTGAGATTCCACCTCACTCCAGTTAGAATGGCAAAATTCAAGAACTCTAACAACAACAAATGCTGGAAGGAATGTGGACAGAAGAGAACCTTAATTCTTTGTTGGTGGGAGTGTAAACTTATTCATCCACTTTGGAAAGCAGTATGGAGGTTCCTCAAAAAACTTCACATAGAGCTCCCCTATGACCCAGCTATCCCAATTTTGGGCATTTATGCAAGTGTTTACAAACAAGACCACACTAAAGCTACCACCACAACTATGTTTATTGCAGCCTTATTTACCATAGCTAAGATATGGAACCAACCCAGATGCCCCACCGCAGAGGAATTGATCAAGAAAATGTGGTATATATACACAATGGAATTCTATGCCTTCATCAGAAAGAATGACTTTGACCCATTTGTTAGGAAATGGAAAGACTTGGAATTAATTCTATTAAATGAAGTAAGCCAGGCCCAAAACACATAGGTTCCATGGTTTCCCTTATTTGCAATATCTAGTATATGTATGTCAAGCAGAAAATGTCAAATAATGTGATGTAAGGAAAATGAACCCTTAGATATGTATTTTAATGTTGTTTTTTCTTTAATGAATTTGTTTCTATCGTATTTATAAGATTATTTCTTTGTTGCTTTGTGTGTCCCTCCCCGACAGTTTAACCCCTGCTTTCAGTACATTTGATGTCGGTATAATTTGTGGAGGAGATGGGGAAAAACAAGTCGTTTAAGGGTACAGGTGGACCTGTTGCAACAATGAGAAGTACAAGTTGTTAGGTCGAAAACGAACTTTTCAACTTTGGTGCTGCGTGGGTGTGTGGGGTGGGAGGATTGTCTGGGGGCATTGGGCGGAGGCTGGGTAGGGATGTGAATGGTAAACAAAGGAGGCTGCAATGCTTGATAAGAAATGTACTCATTATCTTGCCCATGTAATTGTACCCCCTCTGTACAGTATGTTCACAAAAAATAAAAATTAAAATTAAAAAAAGAAATAAAAAAAAGAAAATTGGAACAACAAAGCTAAATTTAAGAAGTGAAACACTTAAAAATTATGTAGGTTTAAAGAAATGATACCGAGAGACAAAAATTATAGCATGAGAGGAGGGGAGGGTTAGAAAGAAACATGAAAGCAAAAAAATAAAATATTAAATTTAATTACATGATAATTATGTAGGTAAAAAGTGATGATACTCCTTTTAAAGAAGTTAAGCCTAAGAGGGTGTGAATTTAGTAATAAATTTCTGGTTTAAGTATGTACACAATAGGGAATAAGCTCTAATAATTGATGACAGGTATATATCTTGGGATGAGCACAACAGCAATTAAGTCATGCAAAAAAAAGAGACAAAAAAGTAAAAAGAATAAAAAAGGACCAAAAGCTCAAAAGAGATTAAACACAAACACACACACACACACACACACACACACACACACACACACACACACACACACACACACACACACACACACACTCCAAAAATAAAAATTATGAGAAAAAAAGGTTAACAGAAAACACTTTAAAAAAATTAAAAATTTAAGAAAAGTTTCAAAAAAGAGTTCCTTGATTTTTTTGTTTTTTTGGGGGGTGAATGGGAAGACCCTGTATCACCCTGTGTCCATAACGAGTCTCTTGGTAGAGTCTCTGGTCTGCTTTTGGTGTTTGGTTTTCCAATTGCTTGATTGGTTTCTTGTCTCTTTGGGCAGGCAGAATCTGCTCTGTGTTAGGCATGTTTTTTGATCCTCCTCCCAGGCTAGTTCAGTGGGAGGGAGATCTGCTTGGAGTAACACAAAAGGGGAAGATGGCTGTTTCCTCTAGTTTGGAGATGCTGTGATGAGGCTTGGTTCTGGGTAGGGTTGAGGTCTTTCAGTAACCAGTAGTTTTCCCTGAGGGACTAATTCCTGAGACACTCACAGAGCCCAGCTTTGAGCTTTTCTCGGGGTTTATGTTTACTGAATTTCAATTGTTTGTCTAGGCTGTTGTAGGGAGAGGCAGTCTCTGGCTATGATTACCTGGTGAAGAAAGTCACTACTCTGTGGGCGGAGTTTTTCTGCCTGGGTTGAATGACTTTCTCCTGAGTGGAACTGACATCATAACTGACATCATAACTGTCCTCATAAACCTATTGTGTGATCGTGGTATTTCCCCTGCCAGGTAAGTATGGGAAGGGATGGGAAGGGGAAACAAATGAAAAGGCTACAATGCTTGATAAGTAATGTACTCATTATCTTGCCCCTGTAATTGTAACCCCCCTGTACAGTATTTTCACAATTAAAAATAAAAATCTATTGTGACCTATTGTTACATGGTAAACCTATTGTGACCTCATCACCATTATAGCATCACCAACTAAGTATAAATTCAAAATATTATTATAACTCGATATGGTGACATCATATTGCCATTGTGATATCACTGTTCCATTGGGTTTTCAAACCAATTATCACCTCATTACATTTTACAAAACTCGTGGCCTTTGAGCCTATTAACTTGTGAACTTGCACACTTATGATGCATAAAAGACAAGACAATCCAATGAGGCACATTGAAGATAACTTTATTTACACTAGAAATGGGCCTCCATTTACCTTGTCCTGTGCTGTACACTCAGTGACAGCCTAACCCCAACCACCAAACATCAGACCTCCAATAGGCATAGTTAATTGGTTTGCAAAACACCAACCCCCCAAATTATCATCTCCACGCTCCACACTTCAATAGGTAAGACTTTTTACTTTTCCCTTATTCCCTCCTTCTTTATAGAGTTTTCCTTCATTTTCCTTTTTCCCTTCCATCACTTCCTTCTTCTCTTTAGGACTCTCCACTACACTTCTCTGGACTGGTGGCCAATTGTCTTCCTTCCTCTCCTGTTTTCCCTCAAATTCCTCTTCTCCCAGGTCTTTCCCCTCCTGCTGTCTCACCACTTCCTTCCTTGCAGGTCATTCCTTGATTTTCTCCAATTCAATTGCTCTGACCATGCAGCCTATATATAGGTTGAACCCCTCCATCACTCCAGTGGGTTTCTTACCTAACAATTTTCCACCATTATTTCACAAACTGCCTATTCCCCAATCAATTCTTCACAGTACATTATGTGTGGATGACATCCTATCCCCTCCAGCAGCATGCCCTTCTCACTTGTGTGGCATGCCACATGCACTCCAGTGGCCAGGTCATGGGGTAACATTGATTAGTGTGCCCTGCTCATTATTAGGACCATGCTGCTTCATATATCCCCCAATGTTTTTCATGTCCAATCAAATCCTTGATTCCTTCTAACCAAATCCTAAGAATTCCCTTCTCTCCACTCAATGAACAGGCTTAAAAGGTAAATTTAATAGAAAAAAAAGGTAAATTATAGAAACAGACTAGTTAGCACTAATTAACTCTGCCTTATCCTTAACAGTCTATCTTGCAGCCTTCTCTGTATATTGGTCCACTACCTATTCCATTTGAGACTGATGGATCCAATGCTGTTTTCGTGCTAATTCAGTAGTCGACAGTGAAGTTAGCACCACCAAATAAGGTCTTTGCCACTTCAGTTCCAATTCAGGAGCATGATGAGTTTTTACCCACACTAGCTGTCCAGGCAAGAAAGAGTGGGTGGAGTTTCTTATTTTCTTTTTTCAACTCCATTTCTTAGTTTATTTCACTTATCTGGGGTCTAGTTTTTTAATTTATTTGTGAAATGAGACTTGCTATAGAATAAACTAAACTACTCTCCTCAAAGAAAATTTCCTTCCAACTGGATTTAATTCCTTTTTTATATTAGTAACTTTTATTTTCATCCTGTTTATTTTTAAACACTTTTTATTATTATTATATTTAAATAGTTGTACAAAGAAGTTACCATTCTACAAAAGAGTACATAAATACACGGTGTCTGAAAACGTTGTCACCCATTCCTCCTAACCCTTCCCATTCTCACATTTTTGGTAAATTTGAGATAGGTAATTACATATATTTCACATATTTCACAGTATTGTGGAATTGTGATACTTAGTTAAAGTCACAAACACATTTTAACCTTGACAAGGCAAATTATTGTTATCATATTCCAAAGTTCGTTAATTCTATGAGATTTTACATTCCAAATTATTTTTCCCACCTCAGGTGATATTTACATTTTTTCCCTTTTGCTTAATGTAGGCTATTCCCTCTTGCCCTCTCCCCCTCTCGTTCATCTCTTCCCATCACTGTGTTTGGGTTGCTTAGTTATTTTTCTTCTATGTCCAGTACAGCTGATGGGCCCCTTTGTTGTATTTTGTTCAATTTTCCACTTATTGTGTTCCTCCTCCTGGCTTCCCTCCATTGCGTGAATATTTCTGCTGACTACATAGTCAAGAACATGGAGACATTAATGGTGATACAACAAAATGAGTGGCTGTCCATTGTTTCTCGAGTCCTGTTTACTTTGTCATACCTTCTTGCATTTTGGCTTTAGCATCCACGTACAAGGTAGACCCTATGCCATTTGTCTCATTGTTCTTGGCTTATCTCACTCAAATAATTTTGTCTAGTTCCATCCATTTCCCTGCAAGTACCTTCATATTGTCCTTTCTAATGGATACATGATTTTCCATTGTATATAGGTTCCACATTTTTTTGGATCCACTAATCAGTTGTGGCTTATCTGTGTTTTTTCCAAATCTTGGCTATTGTAAACAGTGCTGCAGCAATCATAGAGGTGTGGATGTCTATGTACACTGGATCCTGTTGTTCAGAGTAGATGCTTAGGAGTGGTATGGCCAGTTCATTGGACAGGTCAATATTTAGGTTTTGTAAGTACCTCCAGACTGCTTTCCAAAGTGGTGTTATTAGTATACATTCCCACTAGCAATGTAGTAATGTTTCTATCTTTGTATCCCTTCCAGCATTTGTCATTGGCTGAATTTAGGATGTGGGCCATTCTGATTGGGGTAAGGTGGTATCTCAGAGTTGTTTTGATTTGCATTTCCCTTACAGCCAGGGATGATGAACATTTCCTCATGTATTTCTTTGCCATTTTTATCTCTTCTTCTAATAAGTCTCTCTTTAGCTTACTTGACCATTTCAAGATTGGTTTTTTAGGTTTGTGAAGGGTTAGTTTCTTGACTTCACCATATATAATATAATGGATATTATAATATAATGGATATTAGACACTTGTCTGTTATATTGCTGGTAAATATTTTTTCCCATTTCTTCCCATTTCCTGGTAATCTCTAAGATTTATTTTTTATAGGCTTTTATAGTTTTCATGAAACAGACCTTCTATATCTTTAGTTAGGTTAACTCCTAGACACTTTTTATTTTGAGGTTATTGTAAATTGGGCTGTTATTTGATTTCCCTTTCTATTTGTACATTGTTATTATACAGAAGGGCGATTGGTTTCTGTGGGTTAATTTTGTATCCTGCTACTTTATCAAATTGGCTTATAAGCTCTAAGAGTTTGGGGATGGAGCTTTAGGGATCCGTTATTTATAAAATAATGCCAGCTGCAAAAAGAGATAGTGTATCTTCTTCCTCTCCTATGTGGATCCATTTAATGTCTTTCTCTTGCCTTATTGCTCTGTCTATGAATTCCAGAACTATATTGAAGAAGTGTGGATAGAGTGGGCATCCTTGCCTTGTTCCTGTTTTTAGGGTAATTGGTTGTATTTTTTCCCTATTAAGTATAATATTGGCCTTCGATGTGCCATGTAAGGCTTTTATTATGTTATGAAATGTTCCTTCTATTCCTATTATTTCCATAGCGTTTAACATAAATGAGAGCTGAATTTTCTCAAAAGTATTTTCTGCATCAATGGAGATAATCATGTGGTTTTTGACCTTGGATCTGTTGATGTGATGGACTAGATTTATTGACTTACATATGTTAAACCATCCCTACATCTTTGGAATGAAACCCACTTAGTCATAATGTATGATTTTTTTGAAACGTTTCTGGATTCTGTTGGCTGCAATTTTATTGAGGAGCTTTGTATCTGTCTTAATCAAACAGATTGGTGTGTAGTTCTTTTTTTGTTGGGTCTTTGCCTGGTTTGAAGATGAATGTGATATGGGCTTCATAGAATGAGTTTGGGATTACTCCCTCTGTTTCTATTTCTCTGAAGAGCTTGAGGTCTTATAGAATTCTGTAGTGAATCCATCAGGTCCTGGGCTTTTCTTGTTGGAAGATTTCTGATTACTTCTACTATCTCATTGTATGGAAATTAACTTGTTTAATTGATTTCTTTCTTCTTGGTTCTGTTTGGGCAATTTGTATTTCTTATTTTTCAGGGAGAAGAAAAGTTGATTAACTGAACCTCTGCCCACACCATGTATGGTGGAGAAGCATGGTTAAAAGGAAGGGGGCGACCCACCTCTGGGCCAGAACTTATCTAGGCTAGGGAAAGGAAGAAGTTGGCCAGGTGGGGAAAAGGGTGGGCACACTGGATCTCGATGTGACCTCAGGGTCTGGGACCCTCCTAAGGTCAGATGGGAGGCTTGTGACCAGAGGTGGCCCAGGATGTGATCTAGCAGGAGGAGAAGGTGACTGCTTCCAGTCTGCTAGTTACCTATGTAACAGATATTGGGTGGAAACTTAGCCAAGAAAGAGGGAGGTGTTCCTGTTCAGACCTTACATTCCAGCCTTCTGATAATTATTAAAAAAAAAGGTGAAGATTCTCTCTGGCTATTTCCTGCTTGCTAGGGGTATCAACAGTAGGGGTAAAAGGTTAAAATGAGATCCCCTCTGAGAGAAAGCAGCAGGCAACAGCTGTCACTTGGGCAATGAGTCCTTTGATGAAGTCTGGAAGAAGCAAGTCTGTTGGACGAAGTATGGAGAAGTCTCACGAGGCATTGAAGGACTTAAAAATACTAGAGAGTAAATAAATGGCAAGAGGAAGGACTTGGGGCTGAAAATGTTGGTAGAAATATCCCTAGCTACTTCTGACATCTGGCGAATAGGTAGAGAAGAAATCAAGTGACAAAGGCAAGAATATAAATTCCTGTCCAAAGAAAGGTAGACAGGTATGGTCATTAGATGGGCAGTTTTCTTACATCTATTAACCTCCCTGCTCTGGTTACTTTTAAAATTGCAGCCACAAAGTGGCTGATGTGGTATCATGTCCTCTTACTCGTTTCCATGTTCCTTTGTTCTGCAGACTGGCTGAGTCTGTGTCATTGGTAGGAAGTTTTGTGCCAGTTGGTATTAAAGGAGGTTTGAACTTTATTCCTGGGCACTATCCCTGAGCACTTCTGCTCAAGGCTAGCACTCTACCACTTTGAGTTATAGAAACTCTTGCAGTGTTTTCTGGTTGGAGATAAGAGGCTCAGTCCAAGCTTCCAGCCTGGCTTTTTGCAGGTTAGTTGGGAGATGGAGTCTTAGGGAATTTTCAGCCCAGGCTGGATTTGAATTGCAACTTTTGTCACGAAAATCCTTTGTTATTTCCAATTAAAGCAACAAGGAGATCAAATAGATTAAGTAGAGCTTACCTGGTCCTTATCAAGAATTGAACAAATATTCTGCAATGACACAATGGGCACAGTTATGCCCAATATTTTAGAATCACAGTCAGTACTAGCCTAAACAACACAAAACAAAAAAGGCAAAATAAATCCTAAAATTTTAGACAACAATGTTCAGACATCTTTGCTAACAAAGCACATCAGATGGTTGGGCCTCAGTTACCAGAGTCTGTGAAAAGAGCAACTTGTTAGCAAGGCACATTTGAATAGATGGATGGAGGAGAAGAAAGCTTGGTGGCAGGGTAAGGATTGGAAGGGGCCAAATCCTTCACCTACCATTTGGCCAAAATGGCAAACTCAAGATGGCAAATTTTTAAAAAAATGCAAAGAAAGCCTGAACAAAAAATCAAGCCTAATTTGGCTAGCCTTTTAGAGGGAACCTAGAATGGGTCCCCTGGACCCAGCCCATGTCACACACTTCATGGCACAATATAAATAGTTGTAGAAAAGGAATGGAGAGACATAGAAAGTTGGACATGATTAGCAGAGAGTAAAGAGATCCTGAATGTGAATAGTCTTCTGACCATTTACCATTGCAGAGGCAAAAATTGTCTAAATCTGAGAACAGTATAAAAATATTAGGAGCTCTGGCTATCCAGGGAGAACAGGAAGCATTTCAGAGGGGTTTCATGGCTCGGGCATGACTTGTAGCACCCCGTTAAATGAGTAGGCCAGTCAGTCTGGTGAGATAAGGGGAGCTGACCAGGCAGAAGCGATGTCCCTACTTCCCCTAGAGCAGTCTAGAGAGAAATGGCCAAGATCGCATAACCAAGCAACCTCGGTTTTGGAGGTGACCAGCCTTTCCGATTAAGGTTATAGGAACTCTCTAGCATGGTGCCACATCTGAACAGAGATAGAGCAACAGAGAGCCGTAGAGAGTAGTTTCACTCACCAGAGAAGAGAAGTGGTGTGGACATGGATGTGAAGGCAGCAATGGTATTGGTGAAAAGTCTCGCGTGGTGTCTCAAAGCAGTTTAGTTCACAGAAAAGGAGTGGTTAGGATATTCTAACATTTCCAACTCAAAAACACCATCTGAGTTACAGAATCATATGTAAGGAACATTAAATAGGTAAGTTTCATTCGGTAGCCTATGAAGAGAATACTACACACTATTAAGGCAGGAAAAGAAGTTTATTTAACCAACTGCTCCCCCAACCATACATGGTGGAGAAGCAGGTCCAAAAAGGAAAGGAGAGATAGCAATTTGTATTTTTGTAGAAATTCATCCATGTCTGCTAGGTTTTCCTTCCATTGTAAGTAGAGTCTGGAATTATTTCTTTATGATTATTTGGAAGTCTTGGATGCTTGTTGTAATTTTTCCTGTGGTATGTCTGATAATATTGGTTTGGGTCTCCTCTCTTATTTTGTTAATTTCCCTTGCCAGAGGTCCATCAGTCTTATTGATTTTTTTCTTAAAAACAGTTTTTTTGTTTTATTAATTTTATTTATAATTTTCTGTCTCTATCTCATTAATTTCAGCTCTTATTTCGGTTATGTCTTTCTGTCTAGCAACTTTAGGTTCAATTTTTTTCTTATTTCTCTAGCAGTTTTAGTTGTATCATAAGATTGTTTACTTAGTCTCTGTTTTCTTGATATGTGCACTGAGAGCAATACATATGCCCCTCAGGACTGCTTTCGCTGCGTCCCATAGGTTTCTTTGTGTTGTTTCTTGATTTTCACTGAATTGTAGTAACTTTTTAATTTCTTCTTTAAATTCTTCTGTGACCCATGTATTGTTCAACTTAGTTCAGTTTAATTTCCATTTGTTCAATTTTTTTTGTACTTTATGCCTTGTTATTGAGAACCAGTTTGATTTCACTATAATCAGATAGAATACAAGGTATTATGTCGATCATCTTGTATTTGCTTAAATTCCTTGTATGAACTAAGAAATGATCTATTGTAGAAAAAGTGAAGGTGTTGGCAAGAGTTAGACTATGCTGGTGTATATGCCTGTAATTGTAGCTACTCAGGAGGCTCAGATCTGTGTATTCAGGTTCAAAGCCAGACCAGACAGGAAAGTTCATGAGGCTTTTCTGGGGTTGTTTAATACCATACCCTGGGTCATGTCTGGGGTTGTTCACCACCCTTGCCACCATGAGATGGGCTGGGCTGCTCATGCAAGCCAGTATGGAGAGGCCCTCCCCACCAGCAGGAGTGAGGTGTTAACCAGTGCTGTTGCCTCAGGCTGGGCTGGGCTGCTTATATGGGCCAGTATGGAGAGGCACAAACCGCCATAGGTCTGGAGTTGTTCACTGCAGCTGTCCCCATCCCAGTTATCACTGCCGCCCCGGGCTGGTTTGGCTTGTTCCTGTGGTCTAGTGTCAAGAGGCATTGTGCCCAGAGTCTGGGTGTTTTGCCACTACTGCCAGCTGCTGCTGCTGCTCCAGGTTAGGCTAGGCTGTTTACACCAGCAGGACAGAGGTGCCACACAGCAAGTCTAGGGTCGTTCGCCACTGCTGACAACTGCTGCTGATCCTGACTGGGTTGGGGTGCTTGCACCAGCCAGGCAGAGGTGCCATGCCAGGGAGGGTAAGGGGAATCTTCATGCCGGCTCTTCTGAGATTTCGGTTTGTATTCTCTGGGTTGGCACTGGACCTGGGGAGTCTTCTGTGAGCCTTGGGATGTTTGTGGGTGTGGGGTCCTCGGAGGGTCCAGAGCCAGGCCACTCAAGCAAGCTGGCACAAAGCTCAACCACTTAAGCTGCTCAGGGGGGAGCCCCATCACCATCAAGGGCTGGAGGAAGGGTCTTCACACTTTATTGTCTGTGTAGGTTTTTCCCTTTTCTTTTTTCACTTTCTGTATCTCTCTGAGTAATCTCCTTTTTTTGTGGTTCACTTGCAGAAATGGAGCATTGAAATCCAAACTCTGTATTTTGTTGGGGAGAGCTGTGGTGTTTCCCTGCTGGTCCATCGCCATTTTAGACCCTCCCCTTTAGGTGGAGTTTTTCTTAGGTGGCCGGTGAGCCTTGGTTACCAAAGGATAGGTGCGTAAAAGAATATGTTGTAAAGCCTGCAGATTGTAGCTAGATATTTCTGTTAATATAGCCTTCCCAAATTTAGGAACCAAAGGGGGTGGTCCAACCTAAAGTATTTCAAAGGGATTAAATCGTTTAACATAAGGGCTACATCTTGCTCGAATGTGAGCAAAGTGGAGGAGGCTCACCTAGGCATGGACAGTCTGTATTTAATTTAGTTTCCTTTGAGGGCATATTCATTCTTTCTAATGCTTTAAACTCTCAGTTCTATAAATGGATTGTAACTTCCAATTTATTCCTAGAGTGTTAGTTAATAATTGAGAACTTGGTCCATGAGTGCAGGGACATGTTTGGACCCCACAGCTAATGGTAAGCCAAATCAAGGAATTATTACATGCCTCACCTTAGCCTGAAAAACTGTCCACTATTACCAACAGATAAGAATACCCATACTTTCCAGGATTTACCTCTGTGAAGTCCACTTTCTCAAATTCACCATCTGAGGTTCCTCACATATGAATTCTTTCCATAGGTTCCAGCTTTTCAGAATTTACCTATTGGAAATTACCTACACACCTTACAAAGTATTGTCAGGCTAAGGCCCAACTGGTTTTCAGAACACTTTTAGGTAGTGGCCTCGGGAAATTTACCAGGATGCACATATCTACATGTAAACTGACAGAAAGCTTAAGCCTGTATGCATTTTTCACAAGTTCAGTGTCAACATTTGCACACTTATTACAACTGTTTTTTCTTCTTCCCTTAATTTTAACGACTAGTAGTTCTAGAGACTCCACTGGTTTTATAGAGTGATCTCCCAATCCACCTGATCAGTTCAGATGTTTCCCTGTATCTTAGGGTCTCTATTTTCTTTAATTCCTGTACAGTACACTGAACCTTGGAGACTTCTTCCATTTTATTCTCCTCCTTTTCTCTCAAACTTGCTTTCAAGATCGCACTGTTCTCAATGTGCTCCTTAATCTCTAACTCTTTTGGCAGGGTTACAGGAGAGTTCCTTTGACTGGACAACTGCTGCTCCTTCTCACAACACCTTTGCTTGCTCTTCAGCTCCTCCCTTAAGTTCACAAAGGTACTATTGCAAGGTATTTTTTCCCACCTCCACCTGTTCCATTGGGACACGATGCTTCTGCATTACATTTATGGTGAAGATCTCAGGAGTCTTTTGGGGCTTTTACTCTAGTAGTTTCTCTTTCTAGTTTTCAACTTCAGTGTATTTTTGTCACAGATCTTTCAACTGTTCCTTTAGCTCTTCTGTTTTTCTTCCTATTGCTCTTTCCCTTTCCCCAGCATTCCCTATCAGAGCATGTGGTCTTTTAACTGTTTCTGAAGAGTAACAATCTCTTTCTTGAGCCTGATATTTTCCTGTTTACTTTTCTTGGCCTCATCTTCTATGACACAGCACTTCCCTGTCTTCTCTGCTAACTACTCATTCCTTCTTTCTCTAATGCTTTGAATTTCTGGTGACACTTTTCAAAGCTTATAATCAACATGTACTTCAGCCTAATACATTATTATATCAGGTCCAGCTCCTTTTTCATGGCCATGGTTTCTTAATGCAGCATCAGAATCTCTTCTTGGCCTTATTTGTGGTTAGCAAGATGGCAGCATTGGTGTCCTGTGCTTCTGTCAGCCGCTGATCTGTGGTCCCCTAATTTGCCTCATGCTCACCGAGTCTATTGTACTTGAATTTCATTTGATTTTGAGTATTATCTAGGTTCCTTTTGAGGATTTTCTTCTCATTTTTGACTCTCACAAAGTCCTAATTTATATCTTCAAATCTTTTCTTCACATCAAATAATTCTCTCTGTTTTCTCCAGTGTGCTCTTCTATGTCCTTTTAATCTCTTGGTGGGTTTTGACCGGCACATATTGGTGATTCAGTCTGTTATAAACCTGTTTTATGAGATAGAAGTGTGTGAATATTTTCTTTGTCACATTTCTTCTTAAGTTCAGAAGGCTGCTTTATAAATTGAACACAGTTGGAATTCAGAGCCCCATGCTTCTTTGCATATTTCTCAGAGATATGGACACATTTTCCAGATAGTTAGTGTGATTACTTAACCTGTCATTTTCTATCTTTCTCCTCCTTGGAAATTCATTTTCCCAATGTCCATTTTGCTTGCAATGAGCACACTGATCTAGTCCTAGAGGTTCTCTACTGCCAGTTGCAACAGAATTGTACTGTCTTTGCCAAGGAGTTCTTCATCCCTATTCTGGAGCTCCTACCAAAACTCAAACCCCCTTCTTAAACTCTTTTTTTCCAGGGTATCTCTGTTATCAAACACCCACTGAGCAACCACTTCCAACTTAAAATACACCTTTCCCTCAAAACCTTCTAACTTTTAAAGGTTTCTTCTAATATCTGGGGGTAACTGGGTAACAAAGCCATATTTAGGGCTCTTTGATTGTCCAGGGCTTCATGATCTATAGGCTTATAGGTCTTATAGGCTTCTGGGAAAAGTTCCAGAAAAGCATTATGGTACTCACTGGGGAACTGTATCATCTCACTCACTTTAGATTGATGACTTGGCTTTCTAGCCACTGAGGTATTCCTGCTAATGGAACCTGGCAATAATTGGTAAGCATTTCCATACCTCGATCACTGTTAGTCTCAGCTTGGGTAAGTCTGGGGAAAGACTTGCTCCAATTGGTCTGGTTCAATAGTGAGCCTACTGTCTGGTCCAAGGACCACCTTCTAGTCACCGAGCAGGATTCACTCCCTTTACTACCAGGTGAAAAGCACCTGTAAAATGTGCTGACACTTATCCCAGATGTGCTTCTTTGTGAAAATTGCTGTCGCTAATGAGGTAATGAGCCCCTGGTTTTTGTTTTTGTTTTGTTTTTCTGAAAAGGATGGATTTTTCTGTTTCCAGTTATTCAGGTCACTAGTGGTAAAGGGAACATATATTAGAAAGGGGGCCTGCTCACCATCTCCTCCATATTCTTGTCTCAAGGGTAATAAGGCTAACATACCACATTGTGCCACCTCAGGCTGGTAAAAGTAACCACTTTTGGTATGGGAGGACTTAACATTAGAGGTGCTGATGGCAAAGAATAGGAGAGAGAGAGTACATCAGTGCATCTTCCTCTTTGGGACTCTATAACCCTGGGGGAGAATTTTTTGGATATGACAACTTTAGGCCTTGTTCTCCCATCCTGAGAAAAGGACTAAACAGAAGTGCATACAGGACACTGATAGAAACATCAGCATACACACAGAGACCAATAGCCACAGACACTTAACCCACATGTCGCACACCTTTCAATGTTCAACTCTACAGAAGGTCCAAGATGACAGACGGAACATCCGAGATTGCCTCTTTAGGAGGTCACAAATGACCTCTGGAGGACATCACATATGTCCTCCCTAGGAGGCCTTAGATGACCTCTCATGGAGGTTCCAAATTGCTTCCCAAGGAGTGTCAGATGACCTCCAAAGGAGGTCCCAGATGTCCTCTCAATGAGGGTGAGATTACCTCTCAAGTATCTCAGATGGCCACTCAAGGAGGCCACATATGAACTCCAGAGGAAGTTCCAGATAACCCTGTTGAGAAAGCCACAGATAACCACCAGAGAAGGTCATATATGGTTTCTCAAGGAAGTCCCAGATGATGTCCAAGACGGTCCTATTTTTCTCATCAAGGTAACCCGAGATGTCCATCCCAAAGATGACCTCATAAGTGGTCCTAGATTGCCTCTTAAGGAAACTTTTGAAGAGTTCTCAGGTAGCCTCCTGAATAAGCCCCAGATGACCTCTGTAGAAAGTCCAAGATGGCCCCTGAAAGCCCCAGATGACCTCCAGGGTAGGTCTCAGATGGCTTCTCAAGGAAGTCCCAGATGTACTCATGATGAGGTTCCAGATAGCTTCCCAAGGAAGCCCTACATGACCTATCAAGGAGTTCCCAGATGGCTTCACAAGGAAGCCACAGATGACCTCCAGATGGAGTCCCCAAAACAGGCTGGCAAACTTGCCCAGACAAAACCCTAGAGGTACCTAAATGACATTTGTCCATGTTGGTCCTCTGGAGACAAACTCTTGAGGTAGACTCTCAATCCTGAAGGCTGACACTCTCACCTCACCTATGGGGATTTTCCCCTGGGGCGAAGGCCTGATGCCATCCAAATGGTTTATATCAATGGGGGTCTCCAAATATTAGAACCTCTATTGTTCAGGAGAATCCATCGAGACACAAAGGGCAAGCATTTTATCCCCTGTCCCTTAGTCTATCCTTCACTGCAGACCTATACTTCCTTCAAGGTCTTTCCCTTTTTCCCTTCTACCAGTTCTTTCTTCTCTTCAGGCCTCTTCACTCTCCGCAGGCCTGATCTGCTTTGCCTGGGTCAGTTGCCATCCTTTACCTCCTGCTCTACCTCAACTTCCTCTCCTCTCAGGTCTTTCCCCTTCTGCTATCACACAACTTCCGCCTTCAAAGACTTTTCCCTTTTTCTCTTCTCTTCTATTGCTCTGAATAAGCAGCCTATATAAAGTCTGTAACCCTTCTGTACACCATCTCTTAACAGTTTTCAACTGTCACATCCCAAACTGCCCACAGCCCAATCACTTCTTAACAGCTCAACACTTGGTGATTACTGCCCCAGGCCCTCTCACAGAATGCTCCATCTTCTTTGGTGGCATACTTTGTCCTCTCCAGCTGGCCAAGAGATGGGGCCACGCTGATTATCAGACCCTATAGATTATCAGGACCGTGCTGATTATTACAGTATCATCCTTGTGAACTAATAGCAATTGAAATTGGAAATTTGATTGTGATATTACACTCATTGTGACATCACAAACCCATTTTGACATCATCACCACCACGACACCACAAACTCATTGCGATAAGATTGTCATTGTGACATCATGATTCCATTGTGACATCTCAAATCTATTATGACCTCTTAGCTCCTTTGGAAAATCACATGCCCTTTTCAACATCACAGTCCCTTTGTGTATCCATATCCTTGTTGTTAACTAATGACAATTGAGATCAGACATGCCATTATAACATTAAAAAGTGTTTGTGACATCCTCAACAGTGTGACATCACTTTTTCTATATGAGAGCATCAGCTCATTGTGACATCACCAAACTCAATGACATAATCGCATTATGACAATTCTCATTGTGACATTATAGACAAATTGTGAATGCTTATTCTGTGATTTCATTGTATTCAATATATGGCATGGGAATTGCTATCAGAAACGAATTTTTGTGCCTACATAACAATTTTGAGCTGGGCGTTATGGCTCATGCCTGTAATACTAGCTACTCAGGAGGCTGAGATCTGGAGATCACAGTTCAAAGCCAGCCTGGGCAAGAAAGTCAGAGAAACTCTTATCTCCAATAAACCACTCGAAAAACGGAAGTGGCGCTGTAGCTCAAGTGATAGAGCGCTAGCCTTGAGCTGAAGAGCTGAGGGACAGTACCCAAGCCCAGAGTTCAAGCCCCACAACCGACAAAAAAATTGGCATCATAATCACTTTGTACCATCACAGTGCCATTGTGATATCACTAATACAATGTGACATCACAAACCTCTCCTGTCCTCATAACTTTTGTGACATGTTTACATTGTGATATCTTAGACGTTTTTGCCCTCATAATTTGTTTTCAACCTCATATTTCATGTATGACATGAGATACCAGGAATCCACTGTGACATCATGACCATTGTGACATCACAATGACAGATGCCATCATCATAGTGTCACATTGTGACATCACAAAAGGTTTTGATCTCACAATTAGTTAGTGATGCCATACAGTTAAGGGGTCACAGTAGGTCTATGATGTCACAATTGTTTGGTGATATTAAAATTGCATAAAGGATCTCATTTGTCATGAAATCACAGAGAATATGAGTTCACAAATGGACTGTGGTTTCTCCAAAGGCATGTGTTGTCACAAATGTGATGAAGTCCTAGGAGGATTGTGATGTTACAGTGTGATACAATGTTCATGATGTCTGTCAGTATGATGTCACAATGGTCATGATGTCACAGTGGATTTCTGATATCACATATCATAACTGAAATATAAGTTTGAAAACAGATTATGAGCTCATAAATAGCCTAAGACTTCACAATTACAGCACATCACAAGACATGAGTACAGGGCAGGCTTGTGATGTCACAGTGTGTTAGTATATCACCATGGCACTGTGATGTCACAATGTGTTGGGCATGTCACAATGACATGATTGTTCTCAATGGTCTTTAACTTATAATGAGTATATGAGTTCACAAAGGGACTGTGGTTTCTCTAAAAGTATGTTGTCACAAATACATTGAAATCCTAAAAGGTTTGTGATGTCAGAATTTGATACAATGGTTATGACATCTAGCAGTGTGATGTCACCATTGTCATGATGTCACTGGGAATTTGTGATATGAAATGTCATATGTGAAATCTAATGAGGTCGACAACAGATCATGAGGACAAAAAGACCTAAAAGGTAACAGAATTGCAGCATGTCACAAAAGTTAAGGGATTGTAATGTCACAATGGTTATGATTCACAGTTTGTTTATGATATCAAAGTACAGGCCATATTTGAAATAGAATGAAATCACAATAAAAGGTATTCATATCTATGATGTCACGATGACAATGTGAAGTTCTAATTCTTTCATATCATTTTAGTTTTGTGATTTCACAATCATCAGATGGTGTCACAATGTGATGTCACAATTGTGATGATCTCAAAAATGTTTCTGATGTTAAAATGTCATGTCTGATTCTCAATTGTCAATAATTCACAATGGAGATTTAAGTACACAAAGGAATTGTAATGTCACAAATCTATGTATTTTTTCAAAGGTTATAAGGAGTCATAATAGATTTGGGATGTCTCAAAGTGATCCTCGTGTCAAAACAGCAATGTCACAATGGGTTTGTGATGTCACAGTGGTGATGAGGTCACAATGGGTTAGTTATGTCATGAGTTTGTAATATCACAATTATTTGTCCAATTTCAATTGCTCCTAGTTCACCATGAGGTCACTGTAATAACCAGCGGTACCCCTATAATCCACGGGAACAGATAGTCATCATGAACTCCTAGTCTGGACCAACAGAGAGGGGGGTGCATGCCACTGGAGGGGGGAGGACATGCTGCTGAAAGAGATAAAATGTCAAGTCCCACATGGTGAGCTGCCAAGAAGTAATTGGGCATGGACATTAGGGAAGTGAAGTTTTAAAACTGTTATGCAAGAAACATATTGCACAGTGGGAGAAGGGTACAGCCTATATAATGGCTGCATGTTCAGAGCAACAGAAGAGGAGAGAAAAAGGGGAAAGGCCTGGAAGGAAATAAGTAATGAGACTGAAAGAGGGTAAAGACCTGGGAGGAGAGGAAATTGAGAGAGAGAAGGAGGTGAAGGACGGCAACTGGCCACCTCGTCAGGGCAGGACAAGCCTTTCAAGAGTAGAGCAGCCTGAAGAGAAGAAGGGAATGGTGGAAGGAAAAAATGAAAAGACCTGAAAGGTAGGACAGGTCTTTAGAGAAGGAGGATGAAGAGAAAGGAAAAAGCCTTGTCCTTTGAAATGTGGAGCTGTGGAGATCATTATTTTGGAGATTGGTTGTTTGCAGACCAGTTAACAAATGGCTGGGCTGCTCTTTGAAGTTCTGAGGGTCCATGGTTGAGGCTGCATTTAGCTCTGGGCATCCAGCCCAGGTCAAGGTAGTCGCCTGTTACAAAATTTAAGATGACAAGACAGGTTTATGATGTTACATTCCATTAATGATTTCACAATGTAAATATGAGGTCACAAAGAGATTGTAACGTCATAATGGTGATGTGGTCACAATGGGTTTCTAAAATCAACTTATATGCCACATTTGAGATAGAATGAAATCATAGAATAGGCAATCACATTGTCTCTATTACCTCACAATGAAAATGTGATGTCATAATGCTATGATGTCATTGTCATTTTGGGATGTCAAATGGGCTGTTGGTATCAAAACAATGTGATCTCACTCTGGAGATGATGTCACAAAGTGTTTGTAATGGTACAATGGCATGCCTGATGTCAGTTGTCCTTTGTTCACAATGAGGATATAATTATCCAAAGTTACTGTGATGTCACAAACACCATGTGCTTTTTCAAAGGTGCAAAGAGGTCACAACAGGTTTGGGATGTCACAAGGTGATTGTGATATCACTGTGGCAATGTGATGTCTCAATGGCGTTGTGATGTCACAGTAGTGACAAGGTCACACTTAGATAGTGATATCAAAATGAATTTGTAATATCACCATTACATGTCCAATTTTATTCTACTAGATCACAATGAAGATACGAGTTCACATAAGGAGCTAGAAGTCAGAGAGGCCATGAATTTTGTAAAATATTATGAGGACATAATAGGTTGGTGAAAATGCAATGGGACAGAGATATCCCATTAGCAATGTAATGTTACCATTACATGAGATAGTATTGTTTTGAAGTCACAAATAGTTGCTGATGCCATACAGGTGATGAGGTCACATAGGTTTGTGATTTCACAATGGGATGGTGATGTTACAATCTCATGCCAGATCTCTAATTGACAATTATATAAGTTCACAGGGATAATGATGTATCCAAAGGCATATGTTGGCACAAGTGTAATGAGTCTTAACAGGTTTGTGATGTCACAATGTGTCTCAGTTTTCATGACATATGGCAGTGTGATGTCACAGTGGTGATGATGTCCCAGTGGATTTCTGATATCACGTTAAACCTGAAGTAATATGATTTAAACAATGTATGAACTCAGAGAGGCTAAAGAGATCACACTGGCAGCATGTCAAAAAATTATGAGAATAGGACAGTTTTGTGACATCACAGTGGGTTAGTGATATCATAATGGCAATAGGTATCATCAAGGTTTTGTGATGTCATAATGATTATGTGGTCACAATGTATTTCTGATATCAACCCACCTGCCACATTTGAAATAGAAAAAAATCAAAGAATAGGCATTCCAATGTATCTGTGACATCACAATGACAATGTGATGTCATAATATTTATGACATCATTTTTGTTTTATGATGTCACTGTGGGCTGATGTTGTCATAATGACAATGTGATTTTACACAGGTGATGAGGTCACAAAGGTTTTGTGATGTTAAAATGGCATGTCTGATCTCAATTGTCATTAGCTCAAATTGAGGATATGGGTACACAAAGGACCTGTGATGTCACAAAGTCCATGCTTTCTTTCAAATCTTCAGAAGTCATAATAAGTTTGGGATGTCACAATGTGTTCATGGTGGCACAAGTGCAATGTGATATCACAATCGATTTGTGATGTCACCACAGTGATGAAGTCACAATGGGTTAGTGATGTCTCATCAAGTTTGTAATATAACAATGATGTATACAATTTCAATTTCTTCTAATTAACTATGAGGATACTGTAATAACCAGTGGTGCCAGAATTATCTGTGGGAGCCGATAATCATTGTAAATTCTTGGCCTGGCCCACCAGAGAGAGTTGGGAATGCTGCCAAAGATGGAGGTGTCAAGCCTCACATAGTGAGCTGTCAAGAAGTGATTGAGCATTGGGCAGTTTGGGAAGTGATGGTTGAAAACTGTTAGGCAGGATGCCCGTTGGAGTGAGGAGGTGTATAACGTATATATATGTTGCATTTTCAGAGCATTGGAAGGGGAGATAAAAATGGGAGCTATCCGGATGGAAGAAAGTGGTGAGACAGCAGGAAGGGAAAAACCTGAGAAGAGAGGAAGTTGAGGGAGAGCAGAAGGTTGGCATTTGGTCACTGGGGCAGAGGAGGGCAGGCCTGTGGAGAATGGAGAGGCCTAAAGAGAAGAAGGAAAGGGTGGAAGGGAAAAAGGGAAAGACCAGGAATGAAGGACAGGTCTGTAGCGAAGGAGGGAGGAATTGAAAAGTAAAAAGCCTTGCCCATGGAGGTTTGAAGCTTTGGAGATCATAATTTTTTGGTTGTTTCTTTGCAGACCAGTAGGGCTGCCCATTGGAGGCCTGAGGTTTGGTGGTTAAGGCTGCTCTTGGACCTGGGTATCCAGTCCAGGATAAGGTAATCAAGTCCCCTTTCTAGTGTAAATTGGTTTATTATATTAAATGTGACTCTATTGTTTGTATCCTTGGCGTTGAGGTCATAAGAACACGAGTTCACAGAAAAAGCTTGAAGTCTCAAAGGCCATGTATTTTTTAAGATGTGATGTGGCCATAAGAGGTTTGTAAAAACACAATGGGACAGTGATATCACAATGGCAATACCATAATATCATGTCAAAATAAAGCTTTGATACCACAATTAGTTGTTGATACCATTCTCGTGATGAGGTCACAAAAGTTTGTGATGTCACAATGGGTTCATGATGTCAGTGTGGCATGGCAGATCTCAATTGTCATTAATGGGCAATGAATATATGAGTCTAAAAAGGGACTGTAATGTCTCCAAAGGTATGTGTTGTCACAAATGTGATGCCATTCAAACAGTTTTGTGATGTCACTATGTGACATAATGATCATATCTGGCAGACTAACGTCACAGGGGATTTATGATATCACCTGTCATGCCAGAAATATGAGATTGAAAACAGATTATGGGCTCACAAATGACTTAACATATGAAAATGGCAGCATGTCACAAAACTTATAAGGACAGTACTGGTTTGTGATGGCACAACAGGTTAATGACATAACGATGGCAATGTGATGTCACAAAGGATTGTGATATCACAATGGTTATATGGTCAAAATGGGTTTCTGAAATAGAATGAATTTACAGAATAGGCCATAACACTCTTATGTCTATGATGTAACAATGTCACTGTGATTTATAATGTTATGATGCCATTGTCATTTGGTGATATCACAAATGAGCTAATGGTGTCATAATGACAATTTGATGTCACTGCTGATTTATGGTGTTACAATTGTTATGGGGTCACATTATGTTTCTGATATCAACACACAGGTCAAAATTGAAATATAATGAAAAAGCCGGGCATGGGTGACTCATGACTGTAATCGTAGATACTCAGGGGCCTCAGATCTGAGGATAGCAGTTCAAATACAGCTCAAGCAGGTAAGTCCATGAGATTTATATCCAATAAAACCACTAGAAAACCAGAAGTGGCACTGTGGCTCAAGTGATAGAGAGCTCATTTAGAGCTGAAGAGCACGGACAGCACCCAAGCCCAAAGTTCAAATCCCATGTTAGACAAAAAAAGATTAAAAACAAGCATTCACAATCTGTCTATAACATCACGATGACAATGTGATCTCATAATGTTATCTTGTCATTGTAGTTTTGTGATGTCAAAAGTAGTTGATGCTGTCATAATGACAATGTTATGTCACACTGGTGATGTCACAAATGGCATGTTTGATATCAATTTCCAGTTCATAATGAGGGTATAGTTACACAAAGGGGCTGTGGTGTCACAAAGGCCATGTGTATTTTCAGAGTTGCTGAGGTCCTAATAGGTTTGGGATGTCGCAATGTGATAGTGATGTCAAATGGCAGTAAAAGCTCACAATGGGTTTGTGATGTCACATTGGTGATGAAATCAAATTGTTTTGTGAAATCACATTTCATAATCACATGACCAATTTTAGTTGATACTATATCACTATGAGGATAAGAGTTCACAGAAGACAAGCAAAAAAGGCCATGAATTTTCTAAAATGCTATGAAGACATACTAGGTTTTTGAAAACACAATGGAACAGTGACATAACAATGGCAATGTGATGTTGCAATATGATGACTTAATAATGTTTTGATATCACAATTGGTAATGCCACACTAGTGACGAGTTTACAAGAGGTGTATGATGTTACAATGAGTTGGTGATATCAAAATATGACATGTGATCTCAACCGTCATTAACTCACAATGAGTATATGAGGTCACAAAGGGACTGTGATGTCTCCAAAGGCATGCGTTGTCACAAAAGTGAAGTCCTAACAGGTGTGAGTTGTCAGAATGTGAAAAAATGCTCATATCTATCAGTGTGATGTCACCATGACATAGATGTCACACTGGATTCGGGTATCACATTTCATACCTGAATTGAGTATGAGAGGATTATCATTTCACAGTTGTTTAGTGATATCACTATGGAAATGTGGAGTCACAAAGGGATTGTGCTACCACAATGGCTATTAGATCACAATGTGTTCTTACTATAGTAGGTTTGTGCTGTCACAATTGGCTGGAAATGTCACAATGGCATTCCGAATCTCAATTGTAATTAATTCACAATGAAGATATGAGTTCACAAAGGGACTGTGTTGTCTCCAAACACCTGTGTTGGCACAAATGTGATGAAGTCCTAACAGATTTGTGAGTTCACAATGTGACACCATGGTCTTGATGTTTATCAATGTGATATCACAATGGTCATGATGTCAGAGTCAATTTCTTATATGATATGTCATACCTGAAATATTATAAGATTGAAAACAGATTCTAAGCTTATTAAAGGCCTAAAATATCTAATGGAAGCATATCACACAAGTTATGACTAAACACTCATGCTCTTTGGAGCTTGATTCTTTCTTTGAAATTGTATCCTCATTGTGAACTTGTAGAAATTGAAATTGGACATGTCCTTGTAATATTACAAACTCATAGTGACAATAGTGACATCACAACTCTTTGTGACCTAATAACTACTGTGACATCACAAACCCATTGTGACATCACATTGCTGTTGTGCCTTCACAATCACATTGTGACATCACAAAGCTACTGTTAACTCAGCACCATTTAAAAGACCCATGACCTCTGTGGCATCACAGACCTTTTGTTTTCCCATATCTTCATAGTGAACTAATGAAAATTGTGATCACACATAGCACTGTATCATCACAAATACTTTGAGCAAAAATTGTGACTGTGAAATCACATTGTCATCATGACACCATCATATCATTGTGACATCACCAAATCCCAATGACACCATACCATTTTTTTTCATCTGTGCATTTTTTATTGTAAGTATAGTGTACAGAGGAATTACAGTTACATAAGCATGGTAATGTTGTGCATTCCTATTCTTGGATTTCATTCTATTTCAAATGTGCCATGTGGGTTGATATCAGGAAACCATTGTGAACTCATAACCTTTGTCACATCAAAATCTCTTTGTCACAGCACATTGTCTTTGTTACATCACTAACCCACTGTGACATCAAATACCTCTCCTGACCTCATAACTTTTGTGACATGTCATTGTGATATCTTAGGCCTTTTGTGAGTTGAAAATCTGCGTTCGACCTCATATTTCATATATGACATGAGATATCTAAAATCCATTGTAACATCATGATATCACACCACTGGACATCATAACCATTGTGTCACTTTATGACATCTCAGACCTGTTAGTTCTTCAACTTTTTGACTACATATATTTGGGGACATCAGAATCCCTTCCCAAACTCATATACTCATGCTGAGTTAATGACAATTGAGATCCCACATGCCATTGTGACATCACCAACCCCTTGGGACATCTCAAATCTATTGCAACCTCCTCATCAGTATGACATCACCAATTGTGACATCAAAACATTATTATAACATGATGTTGAGACATCACAATGTCATTGTGAAATCACTGTTCCATTGGGTTTTCGCATAGTATGACCTCATACTGTGAAGCTTCTTCTATCACCTGGTATCCTCATATTGAATTATGAATAGTTGAAATTAGATGTATCATTCTGAAATTACAAACTGTGACATCACAAAACCATTGTGACCTCATCACTACTGTGACATTAAAAACCCAATGGGACATCTTATTTCCATTGTGACATTACAGATCACATTGTGCCATCCCAAGCCTATTATGACCTCTTACCACTTTGAAAACACACATGGCCTCTCTGACATCACAGAACTTTTTTGTATTAATATCCTCATGGGGAACTAATGACAACTGACATCAGACATGCCATTGAAATATAAAAAAATCCTTTCTGACATCATTATAATTGTGACATCATGTTGCCATTACACCACCAGCTCAATTTGACATGTAAAACTACAATGCCATCATAGCATTGTAACATCATATTGTCATTCTGATGTCATAGACACGTTGTGTTTGCCTATTATGTTATTTGATTCTACTACTAATGTGGCATGTCAATTGATATCTGAAACCCATTGTGAGTTTGTGACCATTGTGATATCATGATGCCTTATTAGCATCACATTGCAATTGTGATGTCATATTGCAAAATTGATGTCACAAAGGGATTTTGATGTGAAAATGGTTATGATATCAAAATGAGTCTCTGTTATCAACCCACATGCCACATTTCAAATACAATGAAATCACAGATTAGGCATTCATAATGTGTCTATGTTATCACAATGCTATAGTGGCAAATGCTATAATGTCATTGTCATTTTGTGATGTCACCATAAGTTTAAAATGTCATAACGATAATGTGATGTCATACTGGTTATGACGTCACACAGAGTTTATAATGTTACAATGGTTATGAGGTCACAATGTGTTTCTGATAGCAAGAGATATGCCACATTTGAAATAGAATGAAATCACAGGATATACAATCACAATGTGTCTGTGACAGCTTTCTTTTTTTGGGTTGGAGGGCTCCAGTCATGGGGCCTGAACACTGGGCCTGGGCACTGTCCCTCAGCTCTTCAGCTCAAAGCTAGCACTCTACCACTTGAGCCACAGTGCCACCTCTGTCTTTTTTCTTTTTGCTTATGTGGTGCTGAGGAATCAAACCCAGGGCCTCATGCATGCAAGGCAAGTGCTCTACCACTGAGCTACCTTCCCAACCCCTATGACAGCAAAATGGCAATGCGATGTAATGATGTTATGATGTCACTTTATTTTGGTGCTATCACAATGAGCTGATGGTATCATAATGACAGTCTGATGTCACACTGGTGATGATGTCACAAAGGGTTTATGATGTCACAATGTCATGTCCAATCTTATTTGCCATTAGGTTATAGTGCGGATAAGATAATGAAGTCACGACATATACAAATGAACTGTGATGACACAAAGGCCATGATTTTTTGTCAAAAGTGTTAAAGTTCCTAACAGGTTTCGGTTGTAAAGTATCAATTGAAGAGCTAAAGTAACTCATTTTAAAATCAAGCCCCCTGAGCTGTGCTGCCCTAGAGTAACCCCCAAAGAGAGCTGTGCTGCCAAATAAAATTAATAGCTTTCAGGAAAACCGCAGGTTGCCACTAACGCTGCCCACCCTTAAGGAACAGAACAGCTGCCAAGGTGTTCCATCAGAAAAAGGGAAGTGCAGTCAAGGTGGACTTAAATCCCCTGAACTTGTGAACTTGCTTGTGTGGAAAACCCCTAAAATTGCTTGTGTGGGAACCCCCTGAACTTGTAAACTTGTTTGATAGTATAAAAGCTGTGCTAATTTTGTGCTCAGGACCTCTTGGAGTCACCGGTTACTGAGTGTGTGGACGACCAAGTTCTAGCTTGCAATAAACGACTCTGCTGTTTGCATTGATCGTGGTCTCTGGTGGTCTAAGAGTGGGTATCCGAAAATGAGGTACTTCATTAATGATATAAAAATGGGTTAGTGATGTAAAAACTAGTTTGTAATATCACATCTTATTTCAAATTTCAATTGCTACAAGTTCACAATGATACAAGTTCACAGAAAGAGTTTGATGTCCCAAAGGCCATGAATTTTCTAAGATGTGATGAGGTTATAATAGGTTTGTGAAAGCATAATGTTACAGTAATATCACAATTGCAATATGATGTCAAATTATAATGTCATAAGAGTGTTGTTATGTCACAATTAGTTGCTGATGCCATAATAGCGATGAGTTCAAAATAGTTTTGTGATGTCGCAGTAGATTGGTGATGTGACAATGTCATTCTAGACCTCAATTGTCATTAACTCACAATGGGTATATGAGTTCAGAAAGGGATTGTGAGGATTCCGAAGGTATTTGTTGGCACAAATGTGATGAAGTCAGAATAGATTTGTGATGTGACAACAGAACAGATTTGTGATGTGACAATGTGACACTGTGATGTCTAGGAGTGTGATGTCACAATATTCATGATGTCACAGTATATTTCTAATATTTCATGTCATACCTGCAATAATGAAGTAGAAAAGAGGTTGAGCTCTCAATGGACCTAACATTACAGAGTGGCAACATGTCATAAACCTTATGATGACAGGACATGTTTGAGTTGTCAGTTATTTAGAGATATTACAATGGCAATGTTATGTCACAAAGGGATTGTGATATCACAATGGTTATCAAGTAAAAATATGTTTTTGATATGTAACCACATGCAACATTTGAAATATAATGAAATCACATAATAGGCATTAATAATGTATATATGATGTCACAATGACAATGTAATGTAATAGTGGTAAGATGTCATTACAGATTTGTGATTTCACAATGAGCTGATGTTGTCATAATGACAATGTGCTGATGATTATATTATAAATGCTCTGTGATATTACAATGGCATATCTGATCTCAACTGACATTTCACAACGAAGATATGGATACACAAAGGGACTGTGATGTCACAAAGGCCATGTGTTTTTTTTCAAAAGTGCTAAAGATGTCATAATGGGTTTTGGAGGTCTCAAGGTGATGGTAATGTCACAACAGCAATGTGATATCACAATGGCTTTGTGATGTCACATTGATAGTGAGGTCACAATGGACAGGACATGTTTGTGATGTCAAAACAGCTTAATGATATCACAATGGCACTGTGATGTCACAAAGGGAATTTTCATGTCACAGTGGCTTTGAGTTCACAATGGATTTCTGATATCCACCAATATTGCTCCCTTGAAATAGAATGAAATAACAGAATAGGCATTCACAATATATCTATAGTGCCACTATGACATATTATGTCATAATACTATGATATTTAAGTTTAGTGATGTCAAAATGGCATGTCTAATTTTATTGGTCATTAGATTGCCATGAGGATCCCAAAGGTTGCTATGTGGTGAGTCTTTAAAAAGCCATATTGTGCTGATGCTATTACATAGGTTTCTTGGTGGTATTTTTTTAAAGTTTTCTGTGTGCTGTCATCCCAAAGGGTGCTATGTTCTGAGTCCTTGAAAGGTAGGTATCCCCGACAATCACAAACACACACACACACACACACACACACACACACACACACACACACATACATACAAACACGGAGGGTCATCTTGCACCTGCTTAGTGTGTAGGGTGGATGGAGAAGATTCTCCCACAGCGGTTGGACTGAGGGGAGATTCAATCAACCTCGGCAGCTGCTAGGGTTGGAGTACGCCCTGAGATGAGGTGAGGCTGCTTCTGCCATGGCCTGGTAGCCTTATTGCAGAATCAGGGCAGCACAAGGCTAAGAGGTGGGGGACATGGCAGAGGGGGGAGGGGCATGAACAAGAGGAGGACAGGGAATAGCAGAGGGGGCACATAGCTGGTGCAGCCAGAGGCTGACAGGCTTGCGCTGTGGGGCAGGGCAGCCCTCGAGAGAAGTGGTGGCAGAGAAAGAGAGCAGAGAGTTGAGCAGCCATATGCACCAGGGGAGACTGAAGCAATGGCTGGCCTCTGCTGCTGTAGGAGCACAGGTCTGGCCCAGGAGCACAGAGCACAAATCCAGCACAGCAGGCACATCCCTCCCACAGGCCCAGGGAGGCTCAGAGGCCAAGTAGGACCTGAGTCCAAGGTCCCTGTGCCAGGAGTTCAGCTGGGGCTGGGGCACGCTTAGCCCTGCCACCTGCTTGCCCCTGTCCTGGCCCCTCTCCTGCCCTCTCTGCGACATCATGTTTCAAACATGTTGCTGTTGGCTCGGACCCGCAGTGCCTCTCAGAGTCATCCAGCGATGGTGTGCCCAGGCCAGATTGTGGGCCTGACCATGTCCTGCCTCCCCCGCCCCGTCCTCTACTCTGGTCCTGAGCATCTGCCATGATGATGCCATTGCTGCCCTCTGCACCTAGAACTCCAGCCTACAGCTTCTCCCAGAAGCACATATGAGTGGACATCCCTTGGGCCCACACCTTGTGACCTCTCCCAATCCCCCTTCCCCCCAACCCAGATGCACGACTCCTGCCTCCCTTTTTGTATCCCAACATTGCCTCACCAGCACCAGGTGCCAGTCCTGGCTCTGTCACAAATGCGTCCCAGGAGTGGGAGATGGAGGAGTGGGTGTGGACCCAGGGATCCTACTACCATCCTTAGTGTCAGTGTCCCAGGAAATGGGGAGTTGTGAAGGAGGCATCACTGAGCCCCTGGCCCGGAGCAGTGAGAACCATACAGCGCCACATGTTCAACCTTCTCCAAGATGGGAAACTGGGGGCTTTATTCTGAGGAGGGGAGCAACTCCACACCTGCCTTATTGGGTCTTTTCCTTTTTTCTGAGGTTGGGGGGTATTGGATGCAGAAGATAGGGCCCTCTTGCTGTGTGAGTCCTTGTCCTCTGTTCTCAGTCACCCTCTAACATAAGGAGGGTCCCAGAAAAGCCCAATAGGGAGGTGAGGGCACTGAGGGTCAGATGGAAGGTGAATATCTGGAAGTGACACACTCCCTCTGACACACATACACATGGCCTGTCCGCCACCACCCCACCTGTCAACAGTAGTCACAGGCTGATCACATTTCCTAGCTCTGCCAGCATCTGCTGGTGCTCCTGGTACATCTGGTGTCCTTGTCCTCCCCAAGAATCCAACCAGTCACCCAGAAGCATCTAGGCTGGATGTAGGGAATCTGTTCATGTAGGTAGCCTTTAGAACCCCATCCATTTCCTAAACACCACCCCCACCTCGGGACAGACACCCCCTGGGTACCCCATGACCCCCTGCTTGTTTTCAGTCCTGGCTCTGAGGAGTCACCTATCTGGGGATTTTTCACCCAGCGTCCTGTCTTAGGGTTTTGGTGAATGGGGAGTTAAGGCTGGTTGTTCCAAAGGGGAAGTGTCTCACCCTGGAGAAGGAGAGAGGCGGGGTGGTGCTGTGTCATTAGAGTGGTGCTCCCCTTGGGTGGGAGATCTCGGTTCTGACAAGGGAATGGGGAATGGGAACCTGCGTGCTCCAGATTGTACATTGTCCCAGATGAGGAACCAACAAACTTAGGAGAGGCACTACTCTGATTTTGTGTGTGTGTGTGTGTGTGTGTGTGTGTGTGTGTGTGAGAGAGAGAGAGAGAGAGAGAGAGAGAGAGAGAGAGAGAGACAGAGACAGAGACAGAGACAGAGACAGAGACAGAGACAGAGACAGAGACAGAGAGACAGAGAGACAGAGAGACAGAGAGACAGAGACAGAGAGAGAATCTTTCTCCTTGTACAGCCTGCCTGACTGTGCTCAGGTAAGTGATCAGTTAGCAAATTGCAGGTGCTGCATGGAAGAGGCTTCTGTCACCATTCTGGATGTGTGTGTGTGTGTGTGTGTGTGTATGTGTGTGTGTGTGTGTGTGTGTGTGTGTGTGTCTTGAGAGAGCATGAAGATGAGAGCAATGAAAATATATTTAAGTCACCATGTCTAAAAACAGCAAAAGCATTTTATTTCGCTCTCTGTGTGTATATTTGTTGTTATTGTTTTTTTTTTTTTATCAATACCAAGTACGAGCCCAGTCACAACTTTTGTTTGCTCGTTCACAGTTTCACGGCTCCTTTATGGAAGATTTCAGTAGCTCATGGCTGTCATCCAAGGTACTCAAGAGCTGAGATCTGAGGATCACACTTCAATGCCAGCCTGGGCAGAAAAGACCCTAAGACTCTTATCTCCAAAACCCACCAGAACACCGGAAGTGGTGCTGTGTCTCAAGTAGTAGAGTGCTCACCTTGAGTTGAAGAGCTCAGGGGCAGCACCCAGGCCCAGAGTTCAAGCCCCACAACTGAAAAGTAAAACATTTTTGCCTGTAGAGATGTGGAGTTGTGTGTGGGTGCTGTGTTTGAGAGACCAGGTGCTGGCCTCACTGTACAGACATTTCTAAGAACTACCCAATTTTGCCCCCGTTTGAAGCCACAGTAGGATAGGTGGTACCTTACCAAGAACTCAAGAGGATGAGGACTGTGTCAGGCAGGGAGTGGGCGAATGTGTGCTGGGGTGGGGTTGTTGTGTCTGCATTCTGTCCATTGAAGGATGGGATTTGGATGCTGGTGTCAAAGTCTGAAGTCAAGGGTTGCAAGAAGTTTGTGGCCTAATGAATTGGTTTTCCTCTGGGTATTTGAAGGTGGCTGAAACTGGCTGCTGCCGGTGGCTCACAACTGTCATCCTAGCTACTCAGAAGCAGGAGATATGAAGACCATGGTTCCAAGACAGCTTGGGCAGAAAAGTATGTGTTACTTGATATCCAATGAACCACCAGAAAACAGGAAGTGGCTCTGTGTCTCAAGTGGGAGAGTGCTCATCTTCAGCTGAAGAGCTGAGGGACAGTGCTCTGGCCCAGAGTTCAAATCCCATGACCAAGAATAAACAAAGAAGTGGCCTTATTTTTCCACATAGACGTGTGTATGGTAGGAAATTGTATGCTGTGTGATGAGATATTCCAGATATGTGAGAGGCTCAATTTTGTGTCTACAGTTGGTCTGAGTATGATAGTACCATCTTCTCACGAATCGGATGTGATCCTAATGGAGAGAGTTCATTGTTTTCAGGAACTGCTGAGGCCTTGGAATGTCCATGTGTGTGTGTGTGTGTGTGTGTGTGTGTGTGTGTGTGTGTGTGTCTGTGTGTGTGTGTGTCTCTGTGTGTGTCTGTGTGTGTGTATGTGTGTAACTTTTCCTCGTCTTTCTCTGTCCCCTTCCTGGGTACCTGTCTATATCTTTCTGACCTCAGATGGTGCCCCTCTTCCACACCGACCTTGCCTTTAGTCCCCTATCAGGGTCTACAATGAGTCCTAAATTGCCAGAGGCCTGTATTCCAGATTTTCTCTGGGTACAATTCTGACTGTCCAAATATGTGGCTGACTCCAGGGAATACTGAGACAGCAGTGTCAGCTGGCAGAGGATCTCCCCTGCCTCTGAGGGAAGGCCTCAGTCATGTGATGTCCTGTCCTTTACCTCAGCTGCGCCTCTGACTGCACATCCCTCTCTGCAGGCTTGCAGTGGAGTGGGGAATGGGGGGTTGCTGGTGGCTCTGGGCAACTCGAGCTTGACAGCTGACTGAAGGCCACACAAGCAAGGAGGATCCAGGACTACATGGGATGTAGCTTGGAAGTATTGATCAGTGTCTAGGAAATGTAAGCGTACTTTATCAAAGGAAGGTCTACCTTCCAGCCCCAGCTGGGCCTCTCAGGTCCTTCTAGACAAGCCTGGATGCCCAGAATACAGAGGCACAGACTTTAGATTCCAGGGCCAGGGAACTGGTATGGCCAATACCTGAATTTTCTGGGGCATTAGTCTTGACCTGGCTATGTCCCCCCTTTTGTACATTCACTTCTTAACCCAGTGTTGGCCACACACCAGCCACTTGTGTGAGTACTGTGGAAGTGGCAAGAGGGGAAGTGAGATTTAGGATGACCAAAATCTGGATTTATTGCCTGTGGGAGTGGCAAAGGGTGTCTTTAAAAAAAATCTTAGTTCTGGATCTCAGGGCCTAGTCACTGTCACTGAGCTTCCTTTGCTCAAAGCTAACTTTCTATCATTTGAACCACAGCTCACCTTTCATCTTTTTTACTAGTATAGTGGAGATAAGAGTTTCATGGCTTTCTTGCCTCGCTGGCTTCAAGCTGCCATTCCTAAGATCTCAGCCTCTTGAGTAGCTAGGATTGCTGGTATAAGCCACTAGCACCTGCTAAGGATGTTAGTGTGTGTGTGTGTGTGTGTGTGTGTGTGTGTGTGTGTGTGTGTGTGTGTGTGTGTGTGTGCGTGTGTGTGTGGGGGGGTGTATGTGTGTGTGTGTGTGTGTGTGTGTGTGTGTGTATGTATGTGTACTGGGACTTCAACTCAGAGTGTAGACGTAGATGCTATCCTTTAGCTTGTTTGCACAAAGTTGGTGCTGTACCACTTGAACTACAGTAGTTCTGCTTCCCACTTCTTTGATGATTCATTGGAGATAAGAGTCTGCCCAGGCTAACTTTAAATCTTGATTGATTCTCAGGTTTCAGCCTTGAGTAGCTAGGATGACAGGAATGAACCAACTGTGCCCAGCTAATAATAGCCTTTCTCCACAGTGGCTGGGAGCTCCTGAAAGGTTTTCTTTATTTTTTCTGTGTCAGTACCGGGGCTTGAACTCAGGGTCTGGGCTCTGGTTTCTTAACATTTTCTCTCAAGTGGAGCCACAGCTCCACTTCTGGTTTTTGGTAGCTCATTGGCAAGAAGAGTCTCATTAACTTTCCACCCCTGAGCTGGCTTTGACCCACGATCTCTGATCTCAGACTCCTGAGTAGCTAGGATTTACAGGGGTTGAGCCACTGGTGGCATTGGGTTAGAAGATTTTCATAAGCAAGAGTTCTTCCCTGCATTTGCCCTAACTCCTCAATGAAAATTAAGCTTGAGGGTCAGGAGCTGGGAAAAATAGGCTTCCAGCCACAGGAAATGGCTGGGTCCATGGTAAAAAGACAAACTAATCTTTCTCCTGAGTCCCATACAGGGACCCCATGCTCTGCCCTACCTGTGACTCAAGTATAAACCTTGACCCAGCCTTGAGGGATCTACCAGACTTTTCTGAAGCCACCGAACCTTCATTCCACTCATACCACCTGCTCTACACCACACCTCAGGACCTTTGCCCATGCTGTACCTTATGCCTGAGGCTCTCTGTCCTTTTACCACATCTCGGTACTCCTGTGGAATTTTGGCACTGGTTATATCACCTCCTGGAGCAAGTCTTTCCTTCCCTTCTCCCTCTTTTTTATATTGAGTTGCTAGAGATGGAACTTGTGCAGGCTGATGGCTAATGCTCTATATTGGTGTGTGTGTGTGTGTGTGTGTGTGTGTGTGTGTGTGTGTGTGTGTGTGTGTGTGTGTGTGTGTGTGTGTGTGTCTGTGTGTGTGTGTGCCAGTTCTGGGGTTTGAATTCAAGGCCTGGACGGTATCCCTGAATTTTTATGCTCAACGCTAGCATTCTACTACTTGAACCACAGCTCTGGCCTTTTGGGTGCTTAATTGGAGGAAAGAATCTCGTATAGTCTTTCCTTTCTGCACTGGCTTGCAATTATGAACCTCAGGTCTCAGCCTCCTGAGTAGCTGAGATTACAGGGATGAGCCACCAGTACCTGCCCTCTATGTGTTACCTATAACCTCGGTTCTCCTGAGTCCCAGAAGAATATGTCTCACCAAGATCACTTTTTTTGTCTTGCCAGTGTTGTGGCTTGAACTCAGAGTGTGGGTATGTTCTTGAGCTGCTTTTGCTCAAGGCTACATTCTACCACTTAAGACACAGTGCCACTTTTGTCTTTTTCTGTTTGTGTGCTACTGAGGATTCGAACACAGGGCGTCATGCTTGCTAGGTAAGCACTCTACCACTAAGCCACATTTGCAGCTAAGGCTTACTTCTAACAGGAGCTATGAGGGTGGGATTTATTTGCATACCATTTTCAACAAAGAAATCACTGGCCATTTCATATCTTTGCCAGGATTTGGGACCAGCCTGAGACTAGGCAATGAGAAATGATGAATGAGTGATAGACACGAGGCCCCAGAGATCGAGGCTTACATCTTACAGAGGGATATGAAATATGGAGCCAGAACCTTTCACAACTCCTACATCCTAGGAACTGTGGTCTCTCTTGAGGCAGTGGCTGACTGCTAGATATCCCAATGGGGCCTCTCAGCCAGAACATAATGCACCCACTACATATACCATCCCAGGGAAGCCTTCGGGTTTCATTTACTAAATGGCAGAGAAGGATGTTTTGTCTAAGCTGCCAGCTCAGACTTAGTACTCTGTGAGGGCTTGTCCAAGCTTGCCCAGGTTGGGGGCTGGGCATGGGCCACATGATGAATGCTCACCATCCATACATCATCCATCCATACACAGAAACATGGAGTTACTGCCTTCTTTTTTTTATTTGGCAGGTCCGACGTTGAAATATGAGCCCTATCCCTGATCTCCTTTTGCTCAAGCATAGCTCTCTGCCCTTGAGCCACAGCCCTAACCCATGGGGATATTTTCCTGTGATCTCTTAGAAATAAGATGGTCGCAGACTTGGCTGGATTCAAATTGGCATTCTCTAAATCTCAGCCTCCTGAGGAGCTAGGATTACAGACAGGAGCCACTGACACCTGGCTTTCTTTTGTTCTTCTTGTTCTTTTTTAAATCGTGACAGTCTGAAATCTTCACAGTGTCATTCCAATGGTTTGCATTCGAAGTAAACTACCCAGGCCTGGAGTTCGAATGCCAGGACTGTCACCACAAATGGAAGGAGATCCTGACAAACTCATTCCTATTTATGTGAATACTGATGGAATGTAATAAACGTAATCATTAAATTTTCAGTTAATTCATGATTGTATTTTAGAATGCCACACAAAAATTATAGGATTTATATCTTCCATTCTAGCACCATGGTATGATTCCCTAATGGAAGGATATTGACTAATTTTTAATTAATGTTTTTTATAAGTATTCAGCCATGATACTTCATTAAATGGAGACATAAGTTAATAACTAATAATTGGTAACTATATATATAATTTAATGATATCCTCATATTCTCTAAGTATATACATATATATATATATATACAGCAATCTACACATCTATCTATCTATCTATCTATCTATCTATCTATCTATCTATCTATCTATCTATCTATCTATCTATCTATCTATTGGGAACTACTGTGGCTTCATCACAGGTCCTTAGAACTTCCTGGCAGCTCAATTTGCCAGAGGCTGGTGTGCTAAGACTGTGGCCCCATTTACGGATTGGGCATTCTAGGCTGTGAGTTGAAATCTCAGCATGGTCAAAAATTATTAATGGAGTAAGAGACCAATTCTGACACATTTTTTCCTGAAAAAAAAAAACTCCTGGGTCTCATTATGATGTATAATCCATATCAAATATATTCTATGTGACAAGATGTGATAAATGAAATATTATATGTGTAATAATACTAAATAAATAAGGGTAATAAACATCATACTCACTAAACCCATGTATGTTAATATATATCATATATGAATATTATTCTTCCAGTGCTGGGGATTTAATTCAGGCTCTGGGAACTCGTCTGAATTTCTTGTCTTCAAGGACAGTGAGTTTCCCCTTCATCCACAGTGCCATAGAGTTACCCAGACCCTGAGTTCAAAACATAGGCCTGCCAGAAAAATGGTGCAAATTCCAAGCCAGGGCCTTTTTTTTTTTGGCCAAGCACTGGGCTTGAAGTCAGGTCTTGGCATCTGTACCACAGCTGACCCTGGGATACTAGGACCCAAGTTCAAATCTCAGGGTTGACAAAAAATAAAAATAAAAAGGAGAAGGATAAAACAGAGATGTTCAAGAGGGTAGGTTTACATTTTTTTCTCTTTGCACTGTGACCATTCTTGGTCTAAATGACGAGGCCCAGAAAATGTACATGACTTTGCATGCTGATATTTGGATGACTATTAGGGAAACCATAGCCGAAACCTCAACTTAGGCCTGGAGGTTGAATCTGGGACTGCCACTAATGATTGGCAAGAGATTCTAAGAAATGCATTCCAATATACATACATACAAATGGAATGTTATATATGTAACAATTAAATTAGTAATTAGTGAATGAGTATACTATAAAATTATACACAACATGGAAGTGGCGCTGTAGCTCAAGTGGTAGAGTGCTCGCCTTGAGCTGAAGAGCTAAGGGACAACGCTCAGGCCCAGAGTTCAAGCCCCACGACCGACAAAAAAAAAAAAAATTATACACAACAATTATACTACATTGACTAATTTTCAATTAATACTTAATTATGTATTCAACAATGAAACTTAAAAATGGAGGGAATAATTTAATTGTCAGATATTGGTAGTAATATAATATATGTAATTTCATAATATACAAACATCTTTCTCTTGTTTTATACATACATATGTATATATATGCCAATCTATACTTTTATCTGTTTATACACATTTCTCTCCTGAGGCTCACTGGTATAGTGATGGCTAGTACATACAAAGCCCTGGATTTGATTCCTTACTTCCACATGCACATAAAAATCCGGAATTTGTGATGTCACTGAAGCATCGAGCACTAGCTTTGAGCATAAATATTTAGGGACTGTGTCTAGACCCTTAATCAAGACCCAGGATGGACACCAAAAAAGATTTAATATTGTGACTGCAACTCTGTAAGGATAGGACTTCAAATACCTCATTACAGAGCAAGCCGGGAGTCTGGTGCAGACAGCTGCCATCTAACCTGACTTAGCCAGAGGTATACCACTCCAACCCAGGTCCACGGAACCAGATGCTGCTTGCTCGCTCACCTCTGTCATCAAAGGTACTCAGGGGCTGAGATCTGACACTGGTGAGTTTAAAACCCAGGCCTGGCAGCATGACTGTGAAACTCTGAACTGTGGCTCAAAGTGGTGGAGCTCTAAATTTGAGCAAAAGATCTTAAGACAGTACCTCCTACATTTTAGTGCAATCCTGTGGCTGACTCTCCCCCCCCCCAAAAAAAAAATCCTCTGAATCATTAGATGTGAACTTTGTGCAGTTTGTGATGTGTTTCTGAAAGAATGGTGATACTGATGAAAGCACCCTAATACTAATGACAGCTTGTGGAATACAGCTATTTGATGAGTCCTTCCTGGGGTGCTGGGTCCCTCCTGGAGTTCTGTGTGCTGATTCCTGCACAGGATGCTGTGTGCTGTGTCCTTCACGGGGTGCAGTGTGCTGAGTGCTGCACTGGGTGCTGGATGCTGAGCCTTTCATAGGATGCTGTGTGCTGAGGCCTGTAAAGAGTGTTATGTGGAGCCAGGAGTTGGTGGCTCAAGCCAGTAATCCTAGGTACTCAGGGTCTGAGATCTGAGGATCGTGGTTCAAATCCACACCGGCAGGAAAGGCCATGAAACACTTATCTCAATAAAACACCATAAAACCAGAAGTGGCACTGTAGATCAAGTGGTAGAGTGCTAGCCTTGAGCTGAAGACCTGAGGGACAGAGCTCAGGCCCAGAGTACAAGCCCCATGACCGACAAAAATAAAGAGTGTTGTGTGTTTTGTCCTTCAAAAGGTGCATTCTTTCATCTTTTCCTTGTAAGAGCTACACAACTGAGATGATTATGCAGACAAGAATATTGAGGCTCCGATATATCTCCATGGCAGGGACAAAATTATGTATTAGTGAAGACTAGTGGGTTGTCTATGGCAGACAATTGTTTTGTTTTGTTTTTTCTCAGTCATGAATCTTGAACTCAGGGCCTAAGCACTGACATTTACCTCTTGGGCACATGGCTACCACTCTACCATGTGGAGCCAAGGACCTCCTTGCAGCAGAGTGCCACGGCCTAGGGTTCTATAGATAAGGTCTGTCATCCTGCCTTCCCAGGAAGCTGAGATCTGAGTATCTAGGTTCCAAACTCTGCCAGAAACAAAAGGTCCCATGACCCTATTATCACCAATTCATCACTAAGAAACCTGAAGTGGAAGCTGGGTGCTTGTGGCTCATGCCTGTCATCTTAGCTACTCATGAGGATGAGATCTGAGGATCATGGTTTAAAGCTAGCCTGAACAGGAAAGTCCTTGAGACACTTAGCTTCATTTAACCATCAGAAAGTGGCTCTGTGGCTCAAGTGGTTATAGCACAAGATTTGAGTTCAATTGCTCAGGGATAGCAACCAGGCCAAGATTTCAACTCCTACAACTGACAACAAAAAAAACTGAAACAAACTAACAAACCTGAAGTACAGGGCAGGGAATGTGCCTTAGGGGTAGAGTGCTTTGCATCTGTGAAACCTTGGGCTTCATTCATCAGGACCACATCACTAGGAAAATACCTGAAGTGGCTCTATGGTTCAAGTAGGATAGGGCAATCCTTGTACAAGAGACACTAGGTACAGTGATCATGTCCTGAGTACAAGCTCCAGGATTACTGAATGCACTCTCTCTCTCTCTCTCTCTCTCTCTCTCTCTCTCTCTCTCTCTCTCTCTCTCTCTCTCTCTCTCTCTCTCTCTCTCTCTCTCTGTCTGTCTGTCTCTCTGTCTCTGTCTCTGTCTCTGTCTCTGTCTCTGTCTCTGTCTCTCTCTCTCTCTCTCTCTCTCTCTCTCTCTCTCTCTCTCTCTCTCTCTCTCTCTCACACACACACACACACACACACACAGAAAGCAATAGTGAAGCTGTGACACAAAATGGTAAAGCACTAGACTTCTCTGAGCTCATGGTCAGCCCTGAGACCCTGTGTTCAACCACCAAATCTAGCCACCCAGGGCCCAACTGGTAGAGGTCAAAGGTTTCAAAATCTGATGAACTTCACCAGAATTAGATTACAGGAATGTTTGTGATATCTGACATGTGCTTAGATTTCCCAAGCTTCTGGAAACCTAGGAGAGACATCATAGGCCCATAATCAGCCTCAATGAAACAAACATTTCTTTAAGTTCAGTGCCCTAGTTGTCTGCCAGAAGGACTCCTGAATTACATTGAGCACTCTATCTGAACACCAGAATATAGTCTCACAAAGGCAGTATAAGTGCACAGAACTTGGGCTGCCATGGGAGGTTGCACAAATGAATGCTTCCTGTCAAATCAAAGCACTGGGAAGATAGTTTGGGGTACAAAGCAGCCTTTTTCTCCTGGCCTTCAGAGCCCACCCACACTCCTCCTCAGTAATTGGCCCAGATCGAGTTGCCTGTTACACAGCTTTACAGGAGTGAGGCCTTTTGTCTGCCTGTCCAGACAGTGAGAGAGACTTCTGGCCTGGGATGCAGAGAAACCCTTAGGCTACACTGGGAGCAGTAAAGGGAGCCCTGGAACATGCAATTTCATGAAAACAGTCTCTGTTTTATGAACTCATTGAATTGAATATAAATTTCATAGGTTGATGCCATTCATCATATCAACTCTGGAGCTTCTCCTATAAGAATACATCCAAACAAAATGAAAACAACACCGAAAAATGCCACAAGCCGCGGACATTCAGCAGTTCGTTTTCCTTCCTTGCATGTTGACCATCCTCTTTCTGAATGACATGGCTGCAACCTGTAGGTCACCTGGCATTGCTTAAGGCTGGCTGGCTGTCAGTGAAGCCATAGGCCAACCTGACACTAGACCCTGAGTTCGAATCCTGGTCATGCCACGTAAAAAGGGCTGGAGAGCCTCAGAAAATATTGCTTGTCCATAGGAACACCAGCGGAATATAATCAATGTCATGGTTGTATGAGTAGTCCGTCAATGTGTCTAGCATAAAATTAGACCCAATAATCACAGGGCACGGATTGATTTTAATTCAGATTATTATGCATTAAAAGAACTGTTGATTAAATGGAGTCCTCCCTAAATACATGAGAATTGGTAGGAACGTAGTATATGTCATTATTAGATACCTCTGGCAGTACCTAAATATCTAAATTTATATTTATTGAGATACCAGCATCGTCATAGAAAGTTATAGCTATTTTGGCCAAACCTGGGGCTTGATCCGAAGTCCTGAGATCCACTTGGCAGCTGAATGGGCTAGAGGCAGCGGTGCTGACACACGCCATTCATGAATTGGGCCTCTCTGGCCTTCAGATCAGGCCCCATCATTGCCAAAAATTTCTTCCTGGTGTAAGATTTCAAGTGTGACACCTGTTTTCCTTTTCTGTGCAATTTCATAATAGGTCTGCAAAACTACATGCTATGGAATAGATGGGAAGAAATGTAATAAATGTTATTGGTGTACTCACAGTCCATAAAATAAATGCTAAACAAGTAAATCAATAATAAAATATAATGAATCACTCCAACAAGCACGATATAGACTGAATACATAGAAGTAAGTATAAATCATATATTTAACATGTTTATAAATGTTATGAGGTACTTGAATTCAGTCCTAGGGAAGAGTTTAGTTCATGCATGATTCTCATAGGAAATGATAGGCAAGACGTATGGCACAATGATTATTTTAAATTAAGAGTTCATGAAGTATGACCATAAGAATCACATTCAAGAATTGGAGGCATTGGGAAAGATCCAAGAATCGGTACTCACATGGTACATAGGATTCCAACACAGCTCATTACATCTCCTACTCTATCCAAATAGGTATTTATTAGCATACTAGCTTCAGCTTATGAATGGATGAATATTGTGCCACACCCCCACCCAGGGGCTCTATCTCAGGTCCTGGATATGGCCTAGCTCAGAAGATGGTAGGCTCATGTGGACCCATTGAGCTGTTGGGCCTGCTAGGCCCCTAGTTTAAATCTCAGCACTACAAAAAGGTTCATCCTGATGTGAGAAGCCAATCCTTGCACCTGTTTTCCTGTACTGTGCAAGTGCTGGGTCTCAGCAAGAATAAAGAATCAAGAAAGCATAGGCAACTCCACACCCATGGGAATAGGGTGTCATCCAACTCAGCAAAGTTATATATGTCATCCTATAATCAACAAAATACACAATACCTCCTTGAAAAAGACACAAAATAAAAAGAATAACTACACTGAATGGAAGATGCATACCAGACCTGTATGTAAATAAATAGAGATCTTATGTTTAAAAGAGGTGGGCTTCTTATTTTGTCCAGAGTTGGGGCTTCAAATCAGGCCCTGGTCTAGGCCTGATATTCTAGTCTTCAAGTATGGTGAGCCTCCCCTCCCTCCACAGTGCAACAGTTACCCAGACCTGAGTTCAAATCCCAGTACTGACAAAAGATTCATCCTGATGTCAGAAGCCAGTCGTTGCACCTGTTTTCCTCTCCTGTGAAAGTCCTGGGTCTCAGCTAGGATGGAGAATGAATGCATAAGCAACCCTATAACCATGGGAACAGGTTGTCATCCATGTCAGCACAGCTATACCTGCCACCAACCTCAGTAAAACACAAAATATCTCCATGAATTAGAAACAAATTAAGGAGAAGTGCACCTAATGCAAGAGGCTGTCCGCACATGTATGTCAATATCGATCTTATGTTTCAAGGATGAATCTCTTCCTATCCTGGCCCTCCCTGGGGTTCAATGTCAGGTCCTGGGAATGGCCTAGCTCCTTAGTTGCTCACAGGCCTGTATCCTCACCTAATACCTTTCCCCAATTTGATCTGCTAGTCTCTGTGTTCAAATCCCAATAATGTCAAAAGATGAATCCTGATGTGCGAAGCCCATCGATCCACCTGTTTTCCTGCCCTGACTTGTGAAAGTCCTAGGTCTCCGGGAGGATCAAGAATGCTATATAGGCAACTCTATTGCCATGGAAATAGGTTGTCATCCATGTCAGCACAGTCATGTCTGTCATCGTACTAAATAAAACAAAAAATTCATCCATGACTAAGACACAATAAAAAGAATATCTACACTGAACATAAGACACATTTCACACATGAATGTAAATAGAGATCCTATGTGTAAAATAGGTGAGTATATTATTTTTGCCCGTGCTAGGGTTTCAATTCAGGCCCTGCAACATAGACTGATATTGCAGTCTTCAAGGATGGTGAGCTTCAATTTCTCCTACAGTGCTATAGATTTACTGCTAACTGAATTAAATCTACATCAGCTTCAATCACCTCAGGGTGGCGGGCTGCCATGGGTCCATAGCCAATCCTGGGATCCTAGGCCCTGAAGTCTTGCCAGAAATAAAACAAAACAAAATAACAAAGAGAGAGAGGGAGGGAGGGAGGGAGGGAGGGAGGGAGGGAGGGAGGGAGGGAGGGAGAGAGAGAGAGAGAGAGAGAGAGAGAGAGAGAGAGAGAGAGAGAGAGAGAGAGAGAGAGAGAGAGAGAGAGAGAGAGAGAGAGAGAGAGAGAAAGCCGTGGGATGGATATATTATATTTTGTTCCTTTTCATGGTGACCATCCTGGGTCTCAATGACACACCTACAATAGGGTACCTCACTGCATTGGGGAAGGCTAGTGGGCTATGCCATAGGCCCATACAGCCATGTAGGCCCTGAATTCTTGTCCTGGTCCTAACACCTACCAGTGGGGTGTTTTCCCAAGAGACTCTTCCTATGCATGGGAATACCAATGGAATGTGAGCAAACTCATGTTTGAATGAAAAGTTTCTGCGTGCTTTAGTCTAGTCTAAAATTAGACAGAATGATCCTAGGATGCTGATTGATCTTAATATCTTACTAAGCATGAAAAGAATCCTATTCCTTCAATGGTGGTGTAATAACTACCTAAGAGTTGGTAGAAACATAGTTTATGTCATTGAATCCTAGGTAGATGTCTCTGGCACTCCACATAAATATATATTTCTTGGTATACTACCACCTGCCTATCCATGTATGGCTATTTTTCCACCCCTGCGGCTTGATCTCAGGGTCTGGGAACTTCCTGGCAGCTTCCTGGGATAGAGTTTGCCTTGTTGACACACCCATTCATGAATTGGGTTTGCTAGGCTCTGAGTTCATATCCCAGCACTGCCAACAATTGGATCATGTCGGAAGAAGCATAGTGTGACACCTGTTTTCCCTTTCTCTGAGAGTTCTGGGTGTCAGACATGATGGAGAACATGTCTACAAATCTAGATACTATGTAATAGGTTGTCATCAATATAATAAATGGAATGTGTGTTATAATAGTCAATAAAATAAATGGTAAATAAATGAATAAAACAGAAATACAATAAATAACCACAACAAAGAAGATATGGACTGAACATCTATAGGTAATTACAAATCCTATCTTTACAATGTATATAAATAGTATGTTTCCCAGTGCTGGGGCTTGAATTCAGGCCTAGGGCCCAGGCCTGACTTTCTTGTCTTCAAGCATGTTGAGCTTCCCCTTGGTCGACAGTGCTGCAGAGTTACCCAGACCCTGAGTTCAAATCCAAAGCCTGGCAGATAAAAGGGCACCAATTGCAAGCCAGGGAGATAATTTTTTTGTTTGTTTTTGCCAATTTCAGAACCTAGGAACTGCCTGTCAGCTCAATTTGCCCCAGGATGGTGTGCTGACGCTCACCCATTCATGAATTGTGTCTTGTAGGCTATGAGTTCAGATGTCAGCACCCCCAAAAAATGAATTGTGGCATAAGAAGCTGATGGTGATACAAGTTTTTCTTTTCTGTGAAAGTCCTGGTTGTCAGGTATGAAGTGGAATCCATATGTGTGATAATAGTCAATAAAATGAACAGTCAATACATGAATAAAATAAAAAATAAAATGAGTAACTACACTGAACACAATATGGAGTCCACATATGAATATAAATAATATATTTAAAATGTACACAAATAGGATGTTTTCTAGTGGTGGGTATCGATTTCAGGCCTAAGAAATGGACTTGATTTTTTTTACTTCAAGGAGGCAAGCTTCCCCTTCCCACACAGAGCAACAGTGTTAGCCAGACCATGCATTCAAAGCCCAGTCCTGGCAGAAAAAATGGCACCTTTATAGTATGTGAGCCCAATTCTTAGGTATTTCATTCTGCCTCCATTTAATGAATGTGATTGTTTAAATGCTTCATAAAGTGTTAGTTACAATTTATCAGTGTCCTATAATATTATTATGTATAATTTTATCCTAGAATCATTCAAGAACTTCCCATTCAATCATGAAATACATCACATTCCATTGGTAATCATATGAATAGGAGTGAGTTTCTTAGGATCTCCTGCCATTTGGAGGTGGCAGGACCAGGATTCAAACTGTGGGCTTGAGCTCCCAGCACGTAGACCTTAAAGTAGAGAAAACACTGGTCTGTTTGAGTACATCAGCAAGACCAATGATTAGGCAGGCACCAGTGGCTCTCAAAAGTCTTCCTTGATACTTACAAGGCTGTGATAGGAGGATCATGGTCAAAGTGAACCTAGGCAGGAAAGTCCTTGAGACTTCTGTCCAACTTCAGTGCCAACAAAGCCAGAAGTAGACCTCTGTGGCTCCAGTGGTTAGCCTTGAGCAAAAGCAGTTCACAGATTGTGCATAGATCCTGAGTTGAAGGTCTGGGACTGGCAACAAACAGACATACACAACAATCTGTGCAGCCATCTGGCTCAAGCAGGTCACCCTCTTGTCCCCAACTGGATTGGATAGAGTTTCCTGGGAAAGGGGCTGCTGTCATCTTGACTACACCCATTCTGCCTGCATCACAGTATTTGAGACACACCCCCATTCTTTCATGGTTCTTTCTGACCAATGGTATTCAAGAATGGTGGCCATGCCCACATTCTATGCTGCCCTGTAGCACCGGGATTACCTCTGTGGTTGATACCACTACCAGTAGTTGAGGAAGGTAGAGGTGGGTGAGTGGTGAGCAAGAGACTTGAGGCCTAGGAAGAGAGGCCTTGTTCAGCCACACCACGTGCTAGCCTGTGCGCTGGCCCCCTCCTCCCCTTCCCAGCTGTGTAGCATTTCAAACCTGGTTCAGATTGTGGTGCCTCTTGGAGTCCTCAGGCAATGGTTCAATGGTGCGCCACTGGCCAGCTTGTAGTCTGACCTTGTCCTGGCCCCCCTGTCATCTGCTCTGGGCCTGAGTGTCTACCATGCCTCTGTCATTGCTGCTGGCCTCACCCGGAGCAGCTGCCAACAGCTTCTCCGAGCAGCACATGTGAGTGGCTGCCCACACAGGACCACACCCCACAAACCCATAACCCCCCCTCCTCCCTCCTCCCGACAGGACCTGCACCTCCCCCATGCCCCACATTCTGGCCAAGGCCCTGCCACAAATGCCACAGGGATGGGGGTGGGTGTTGACCTGAGGATCCTACCCCCATCCCTAGCCTACAGTGTCCCAGGAAACGGGGAGGTGCAGGGTTGGGTGAGGAGTGGGCGCCACAGAGCCGTTGGCCTGGAGCCACACAGCGGCGCATCTGCACTCTTCCTCTCCCTGGTGGGAACCTGGTGGCTTTAGTACAGAGGTGGGGAGCAGCATGTCCACACTTGCCTTCTGGGTACTTTTCCTTTTTTCTGGGGTGGAGGGTGTTGGATGCAGAAGATAGACCCCCTTGCTGTGTGAGCCCTTGTCTTCTGTGCTCGGTCACACTTTCACTTGAAGAGGTTCCCAGAAAAGCCCAGTAGGGAGGTGAGGGTGTTGGGAGTCAGAACAGAAGGTGAATATCTGGGAGGAACACCCCACCCACACACATGCACCCCGGCTGTCTCCCCGCACCAGCTGTCAACAGTTCTGACAGGGTGATCACATTTCCCAGCTCTGCCAACTTCTGCTGGTGCTCCTGGTCCATCTGGTCTCCCACAAACTCAGGAGAGGGACTGCTCTGAGTCTGTGTGTGTGTGAGAGAGAGAGAGAAAGAGAGAGAGAGAGAGAGAGACACACACAGACAGGCAGAGACAGAGACAGAGAGACAGAGACAGTGATGGAGAGAGACAGAGATGGGGAGAGACAGAGAGATAGAGAGACAGAGAGAGATACAGAGAGAGACACAGAGAGAGACAGAAAGAGAGACACACAGAGAGAGAGATCATCTTTCTCCTTGTTCAGCCTGACTTTACTCAGGTGAGTGATCATTTGGCAAAATGCAGGTGCTGCATTCACAAGTCTTCTGTCACAGGTCTGGATATGTGTGTGTGTGTGTGTGTGTGTGTGTGTGTGTGTGTGTGTGTGTGTGTGTGTGTGTGTATGTGTGTGTCTGTGTAGATGTGCATTGTAACAAGGAGACTGGCTATGGCAACTTCTACCTGCTATATTTTCGGGGGTGCATGGGATTCACAGCTGAGCTCTAGGGACCTGGAAGGGAAGGACGCTTGAAGGGGACTCAGCACTGTTAAAAGAACAAGAGATCTGTGTGCCCTGGAGCTGTGTACTCCCTTGGGCCTGGTTAGTGGCAGTGGGAGTTTGGGAGAACCTGGGAATGCAGCTCACATTGGGTGGCTTCCCAGGGGGTCAGAGAGCTTGGCCAACACTTAGTAAGGATATGCGCCCTGCTAGTATGGAGCAGAGCAACATAGGTCAGACTCCAGGTCTTCTCATCATGACGTCTGATGGGCGAGGCCAACCCTATGTTAAATCTTGAGCTGTGATCTTCAGATATAAGGCACCTGAGTAGCTAGGATTATAGACATGAGCTTGAGGCACTGGACCTCTGATTCTTTTTGGTATATTATGGTTTGACCTCAAGGCCTTAGGCTTGCCAGTCCGGTCTTCTACCCTGTGAGTCAAGCTTTTCTTTCTTGGGCATTTCCGAGATTGAGGCTTAATGTATACTCAAGCTGGGCTGAATTGCGGACCTCCTATCTGTGACAGGTATGCACCACCAGGCCCAGTCCTCATATTTGGGATGGTAGACACATAGCGTCACACTCAGTAATTTATTTAGATGGATTTTTCCAAACTTAGTCCCCGGCAGCCAATTCTTGGACACAGGTGAAGTTCTGAGTTTGGCTTTGACCATCAGACCTCAGTCTCCTCATGGGACAGTTGTGAGGAAACAAGGGATTACTACAGAGGGATCTCCGGAGCAGGGCCAGGCACAGAGGGAGCGGCAGTCAGATACAGTTCTCAGCAATTCTGTGAGAATATGACAGGAAGATACCCGGAAAAAGCTCAGATGGTGTGTGTTATTAATGGTGCGACAGGTATAGGAATATGAAACAAAACATGGCTCTTTCATTATTACCCTATCCCCATGAGGAAAGGGTTCCTTCACTTTGTTCAGTTTTGCAGCTGGGGAAATTGAGGAACAGAGAAGCTGGGTGACCTACTCATAACTCCTCTGCCATGCTCCCTAGGACAATGGGTGCTATTCAGTCCACTTCTTGTGGTGGGAAATTCACTGCTTGTCAGTCGTGAGGCTTGAACTCTGGGCCTGGGCACTGTCCCCGAGCTCCTCAGCTCAAGGCTAATGCTCTACCACTTGAGTCACAGTGCCACTTATGATTTTCTGGTGGTTCTTTGGAGATAAGAGTCCCATAGATGTTCCTGCCCAGGCTGACTGTGAACCATGATCGTCAGATTTAGCCTCCTGTGTAGTTAGGATTATGGACCTGAGCCACTGGCAACTGGCTTAAGTGTAATTCTGACCATCTTTCTTTCACTCTCTCTCTTTTAAGAACTAATTGAATGGGTGCTGGAGAGGTGGTCCAGCATCCCCAAGTGGCTGGAACCAAGGGGGCCCTCTCATTCTGGAGGTGAGCTGTGGTACAGGAGCTGTCTCGCTCAGTCTGTTGTACCAGTTACATGCGGTAAGCCCCTCTGTGCCCTGGCTAGACTGTGACAGTTATTCGTTGTCCATCTAGCATTATTGGACTCAGTATTGGGTTCAATGTCCTTTCCTAGCAAAAATTTCTGGCCAAAATTATGATACATTGTTACAGAATGAAAATGTAAAGCCATCTTACAAAAGTCTTTTAGGGCTCTGGGAATATGGCTTCATGCTACCGTGATTGCCTAGCATGCATGAAACCCTGTGTTCAATTCCTCAGTACACATAAATAGAAAAAGAAACACTGGAAGTGGTGCTGTGCCTCAAGTGGTAGAGGGTTAACTCGAGCAAAAAAAAAAAGGCTGAAGGATAATTCTTTAGCCCTGAGTTTAAGCCCCAGGACTGGCAAAACAACAACAACAACAACAAATATTTAGTTAGTAAATGCAAAATAAAAAAAAACCCATACTTGGAATATACAATTGCTCCATCCATACTGATACCTGGAGATAGTACCTAATTAATGTACTTTACCTATATTTGGATACTGTGTTGGAAAAAAAAAAGTTTTGTTCATTAGGTCACAACAATTAATGCCAGGAATGTGCTTAGATGTCAGGAAGGTTAATTCTGGAAATTCAAAGATTGTAGGCTTTTGAGTGGTCACTGCTAATCACAATGAGAAGGGTAATCTAAGTGAGATTTAGAAACCTTTGGGCCAGTCCTGGCACCAAAAAGACAGAGGCTAATTAACAGCTGTGACAGAAGAGAAGGAATAACTCCAGATAAAAGGAATGAGTGATAGTCAATAAGGTATAACAGAAACCGTTCTAAGGAACCATTTTTAGTTATTGAAGAACAAGTTACCAACTAGGCTTATTCCTCATTGCCTTTAACGTTCTAAATCTCTTAGCATAGTTCTTAATCTCTGTGTGATAAATATATCTCCTGATTAACTTTGCTTTCTAAAAACCTGTCTTTCTTTATTTCTCTATGAACATTTCCTAATATTAAATACACCTACACAGAGGTAAGAGATGGTAATCTGAGGGTCCCATAGCTCATGAGGCATTAATGTAACAAAATGGAAAAGGAAAACATATTTATTGCTACCTCAATTATTCTGAAAAGCTGAAATGTCACATCATTTGATTCAGATTTCCATTCTTTGTATACTTAGTGTCATTAAGTGCACTAAATGCAAATATGAGCCAGGTGCTGCTGGATTATGCCTGTAATCCTGGCTATTCAGGAGGTTGAGACCAGAGGATCTTGGTTCAAAGCCAGCCTGGTCAGGAAAGTACATGAAACCCTTATCTTCAATTCACCACAAGAAACCTAGAAGTGGTGTTTTAGCTAAAGTGGTAGAGCACTCAACTTGAGCTGAAGAGCTGAGGGACAGTGCCCAGGATCAGAGTTTAAGCCCCACAACCAAGTAAAAATTGCAAATATTACTTTAAGTTTTCACAAAAGGAATGACGAAGTCAATAATAATCTTGCCAAGCAGAGAAAATAATACCAAAATGATTGAGTGCACCTATATGTACTGAGTTTTTTAAGTTATGGATCCTTTGCTGAACATATTTTCTTCTTTTACAAATTGTCAAATATTGGCCTAATAATTAGCTTCATCTAGTATTTCTTGGTTCAAAAGGGAAGTCCATAAAGTTGATGTCACTTAGCTTTCTTAGTGTCTCAGTTCAAAGCCAAACCAGACAGGAGAGTGTGTCAAATTCTGATATGTAATTAAAAACCACAAAATCCAGAAGTGCACTTTTGGCTCAAACAGTAGAGTACTAGCTTTGGGGGCAGGTGTGCAAGGACACTGTACAGGGACAGGGTCCAGCCTCTGAGTTCAAGCCCCAGAACCAGCACAAACTAAACGAACAAAACAAACAGCAGGTATTTCTTTGGGAGCCTCCTTAAAAGAGTACTGGTCTGAGAAGAGGCTGCTTTTGCTGATCATACTTACTGGATCCTGCTTTTTTGGAATCCTTATTGCTATGGAAAACTCCAGACCAGACTAAAGGAATTGATAACTGAGTCCTGCAACAAGAAAATCACATCAAGAGTGAAACATCCATGCATAAGACACTTTAAAACATCCATGTCTTTGTTTGTTTGCAGCAGACCACTTTTAAAACAAATATTTCCTTTTGTTCTATGCTGGCCTTCAAATTGCATATTGTTTCCTTTTGTAATACTCTCAATCAGAAGGTTACAGACAAGTTTTATATGAGTAAAGAACACACTCCAAAAGACTTTAGCCCACTTATTAATTGGGCAGTTGTTTCTTTGAAGATTTGTTGTTGGGGAATTTAATTTTTTTTAATTTTATTTTATTTTATTTGTGAACATACTGTACAGAGGGGTTAAGTTCCAGGTATATTTTAGATATGAGACCCTTGTCCGTTGTATGGCTAGTGAAGAGCTTCTCCCAATCCGTGGGCTTTCTATTGATGTTGCTAGCTATGTCCTTTGCCATGCAGACACTGCAATTTCATGCAATGCCATTTGTCCAAACGTTCACTGATTTGTTGTGTTTCTGGGTCTCCATTAAGAAAATTTCGGCTTGTGCCAAGGAGACCTAGGGTTTCTCCTATTCCATCATGTAATATTTTCAGAGTGTCTGCTTTGACTCGGAGATCTTTGATGCATTTGGAGTTGATTCTGGTGAAGGGTAATATATAAGGATCTAGCTATAGTTTTCTACAAGTAGTTAACCAATTTTGCCAGCACCATTTACCGAGGAGGCTGTCATTCTTCCATTCTATTTTTTTAGCTCCCTTACCAAAAATTAGATGGTTATATGTCTTTAGGTTCATTTCTGGCTTTTCAATTCTATTCCATTGGCCCTGGAGTCTGGTCTTGTGCTAGTACACAGGAGTTAAATTACATGTGCAAGATAATGAGTACATTTCTTATCAAGCATTGTAGCCTCCTATTTGTTTCCCCTTCCCATCTCTTCCCATCCTGCCCATGTCCCCACCACAGCGATTCCTCCTTACCCACCTGCCCCCCCACACCAAAGTTGTAAAGTTTGTTTTTCGACATAACGTCTTGTACATCTCATTGTTGCAATGGGTCCACCTGTATCCCTGATTTAACAATTTGTTTTTTCCCCTCTCCCTTCTCAAATTACACAAACATCATATACAGTGAAAGCAGGGGTTATATCATGAGGGATGGACATACAAAGGAACCAATAAATAATCTTCTAAACATTTTAGAAACAATCTCATGAAAGAAGAAAAAAAGCATTTTAACACATATCTTAGGGTTCATTTCCCTAACATCAACTTATCTGACCTTTACTGCTTGACTCAGATATATACTAGTTGTTGCAAATAAGAAAAGCCATGGGACCTATGTTTATTTAGGCCTCACTTACTTCACTTAATATAATTTTTCCAAGTCTTTCCATTTCCTAACAAATGGGGCAATGTCATTCTTTCTGATGGAGGCACAAAATTTCATTGTGTACCTATATGACATTTTCTTGATCATTCATCTACTGTGGGGCATCTGGGTTGGTTACATATCTTAGCTATGGTAAATAATGCTGCAATAAACATAATTGTGCTGGTAGGTTTAGCGTGGTCTTGTTTGTGATCATTTGGATAAATGCCCAAAGTGGGATTGCTGAGTCATAGGGGGGCTCTATGTGGAGTCTTTGGAGGAACCTCCATAGTGCTTTCCAAAGTGGTTGAACAAGCTTATGCACCCACCAACAATGTCCACATCCTCTAAAATATCTGTTGTTATTAGAGTTCTTGATTATCGCCATTCTAACTGGGATGAGGTGGTATCTCAATGTTGTTTTGATTTGAATTTCTTTTATGGCAAGATGTTGGGAATTTCTTCATGTATCTATTGGCCATCTTTCTTTCCTCTTCAGAGGAGTTTCTCTTTAAGTTTTTAGCCTACTTATTAATTGGCCAGTTGTTTCTTTGAAGATTTGTTGTTCAGGGATTTATTTTTTTGATTTCCAGGTATATTTTAGATATGAGACCCTTGTCCATTATATGGCTAGTGAAGATCATCTTCCAATCCCTGGGCTTTCTATTGATCTTGCTAGCTATGTCCTTTGCCATGCAGAAGCTCTGCAATTTCCCGCAATACCATTTGTCCAACCTTTCTTTAATTTTTTGTGTTTCTTGGTCTCTGTTAACAAAATGTCATCCTGTGCCAAGGTGACCTAGGGTTTCTTCTATTCGGTCCTGTAATGTATTCAGGGTGTATACTTTGTCTCCGAGGTCTTTGAGCCTCTTGTAGTTGATTCTGGTGCAGAGTGAAATATAAAGTTCTAGATTTATTTTTCTACAAGTAGTTAACCAGTTTTGCCTGAACCATTTACTGAAGAGGCTGTCTTTCTTCCATTCTAATTTTTAGCTCCATTATCGAAGATTAGATGGCTATATGTCTGTAGGTTCATTTCTGGGTTTTCAATTCTATTCCATTTGTCCTGAGGTCCAATGTGCCGGTACCAAGCTGTTTTGATTACTATGGCTTTGTAGTAGAGCTTGAAATTTTGTACTGATATGCCTCCAGCACTGTTGTTTCTGTTAAGGATCGTTTTTGCTATTCGGGTTTTTTTATGTTCCATATGAATTTTTGGATTGCCTCTTCTATTTCCTTCAAGAAGGAGGTAGGAATATTGATAGGTATCGCATTGAATTGGCAGATAGCCTTGGGAAATATTGCCATTTTCTCGATGTTGATATTTCCAATCCAGGAGCATGGGAATTTTTTGCCACCTTCTAAGTTCTGTGTTGATTTCCTTTTTCAGGTTTTTAAAGTTTTCATCATAAAGACCTTTCACTTATTTGGTTAAGTTAACCATGGTATTTTTTTTTTTGTGTGTCGGGCTATTACAAATGGAGTTGCTTTCCTAATTTCAGCCACACAATTCTCACTGCTGACATACAGAAAAGCCATTGATTTTTGAGGGTTAATTTTATACGCTGCTATTTTGCCAAAAGTTTTGGATCACCTTGAGTAATTTGGGAGTGGAGTCTATGGGATTCTTTAAATACAAGCTCATGTCATCTGAAAAGAGGGAGAGTTTTACTTCTTCTTTCCCTATTTGAATCCCCTTTATGTTTGCATTTTGTCTTATTGCTCTAGCTAGGCATTCTAATACTAGATTGAAGAACAGTGGGGAGAGTGGACATCCTTGTCTCTTTCCTGATTTTAGAGGAAATGGCTTTAATTTTTCACCATTGAGTATAATACTTAATGTAGGTTTCTCATATACAGCCTTTATTGTATTGAGGAAGGTTCCATAGATTCCTAATTTTTCCAGAACATTAATCATGAATGGGTGTTAGATCTTGTCAATTTTTTTTCTTCATCTATGGAGGTAACCATGTGGTTCTTATCCTTGCTAGTGTTGATGTGATTAATTATGTTAATTGATTTGCATATATTGAACTAGCTTTGCATCCCTGAAATGAAACCTGTTTGATCGTGGTGTATGATTTTTTGGATGAATTGTTGAGGTTGATTGTCCAAAATTTTGTTGAAAAATATTGCATCAATGTTAATCAAAGAAATGGGTCTATAGTTCTTTTTCTTTGATGAATCCATGCCTGGTTATGGGATGAGGGTTTTTATAGCTTTATAGAATTAATTCGGTAGTGAACTTTCTCTTTCAATTTCATTGAAGAGTTGAAGCAATATTGGTGTGAGTTTTGATTTGAAGGTCTTGTTGAATTCTCTTCTAAAACCATCTGGTCCTTTTCTTAGATGGGAGGCCGCTTATAACTGTTTCTATTTCAATGCTTGATATGGACCTCTTAATATGGCTTAACTCATCTTGGTTTAGTTTCCCCATATTGATATTTGCTAGATAAAGTTCCATTTCTGCTAAGTTCTCAAATTTATGAGCATAAAGGTTTGAGAAGTATTCCCATATAATGTTCTGAGTGTTGGTTGTTTTTGTGGTAATGTTTCTATACTCATCTCTGAGTTTATTTATTTGGGTGTGTTCTCATCTTTTTCTGATAAGGTTTGCTTAGGCTCTGTTTATTTTGTTAATTTTTTCCAAGAACAAACTCTTTGTTTTGTTGATTCTTTCTATGGTCTTTTTGTATTCTAATTAATTTATATTCTGATTTAATTATTTAATTTATTTATTTAATTTAATTTAATTATTTAATTCAATTATTTCTTTCCATCTCCTAGATTGAAGTTTATCTTGCTGCTCTCTTTCAAGGAGGCTCAGAGGTCTCATTAAATTGTTGGTTTCAGATCTCTCCAATTAGTTGATGTAGGAACTCAGACCTATATTTGCCTATGAGTACTGCCTTTGCTATGTCGCATAGGAGCAGTTAATTTGTGTGTACATTTTTTTGAATATCATGAATACTTGAATTTCATGTCTAATCACTTCCATGACCCACTGGTGGTCCAACAGTGTTGTTCAGCCTCCATGTGTTACAGGACTTTCTTTGGTGGATTTTGGTGTTGAGTTCAAATTATCTTCCCCGGTGGTCTGAGAGAATGCAAGGTATAACTTCAGTGTTTCTGAATTTGGACAATTTGGCTTTGTGACCTAAAATGCGGTCTATTTTGGGAAATGTTCCATGTGCTGCTCAGAAAAACGTGTATTCTGATGCTGATAGGTGAAATATTCGGTAGATGTCTGTTAAATCTAGTTGATCTATGCAGGTTTTTAGGTATGCGGTTTCTCTGTTGAGTTTTTGCCAAGTTGATCTATCTAGTGGGGAGAGTGGTGTGTTAAAGTCCCCAACATTAATGTCTTTGGACCTATGTGGGATTTGAGGGAAAGTAGTTTTTCTTGAGTAAATTTGGGTGTTCCATTGCTTGGAAAATAGATATTTAGAATTGTAATATCCTCCTCAAGGAGGGATCCCTTAATTTGTATGTAGCGAGCTTCCTTATCTCTTCTCATTGATTTTAATTTGAAGTCTATTGTATCTGATAGGAGGATTGCAACACCTGCCTGTTTATGGGGGCCTTTTTCTTGGTAGATTTTGTTGCAGCTTTTCACATTGAAAGTGTGTTTGTTTTTATGGGCAAGATGTGACTCCTGAAGGCATCAGATAGAAGGATCTTGCTTTTTAATACAACTAGACAGTCTATGTTGCTGAATTGGAGCATTCATTCCATTAATGTTGAGAGATAGGACTGAGAGGGATTTGGGAGTTCCTGCCATTTTATCCACCTTCTTGGGAGCTGCGAAAACTGGGTTCTTGGATTCTCAGTTTGGGCACAGTTTCTTGGCCTTTATTGTGGTCTTGTTGGGTTTCTATGTGTAGGATATCTTTAAGTATCTTTTTAGGCCTGGCTTCAGAGAGATATATTGTTTCAATTTTTCTTTGCTATGGAAGGTTTTTATTTGTCCTTCAGTTATGAAGGTGAGTTTAGTTGGGTACAGGATTCTTGTTTGATAGTTGTTTCTCTTTACGGCATGGCATACATGATCCCAAGCTCTTCTTGCTGTAGTTGTGCTTAGAAATCTGAGGTGATTCTAATTGGTTTCCCTTTATAGGTGATTGATCTTTTCTCCTTGCCAGCTTTAAGGATCTTTTCCTTGGTCTGAATTGATCCTTTGAAGATTATATTTTGTTTGTGACATGTCCTGTTTCGGTCTGGCCTACTTGGACTTCTAAAAGCTTCTTGTATCTGAATAGGCCTATCTTTTTGCATGTTTGGGAAGTTCTCTGTTAGTATCCTGTTAAACAAATTTCCTAGACCATTAACTTCTCTCTCTATGTGTTCCTCTATACCCATTATACTCAAATTAGGCCTTCTGATGATGTCTTCCAAATGTTGAATAGATCTGTCATATTTCTTGGATTTGTCTTGGATGGTTGTATGTTCTTTCTCTTTCATACCTGGGATGTCTTCAATACCTGAGATTTGATCTTCTGCATGGTCTAACCTATTGTCAAGACTTTCTACTTTGTTTTTATTTCTTTTCCTTCTAATTGGTCGGTTTTGATGACTTCAAATTCTGTGTTGGAGTTTTTTTTAGATCTTCTATGAACTTCTTTACTTCCTTAATTTGGTGTTTAGTGTATATTCTCAAATCACTTAGTTGATTTGTTATGCTTTCCTTGGACTGCTATTCCTTCTGTTGGGCTCCATTCAGCATTCCCTTTGTGGTCTCCCTGAGTTCTTTCAGCTCTCTGTTTATGAATTCCTTGAATGCCTCTATTGATTTTAGTCTATTCTCATCCCGATCTCTCAGTTCCTATATTTCTCTTTGATTAGCTTCCTCACGTGCATGCAATTCTTGTAGTTCACTTCGAGTGTTCTCAGCCTGCTCATGCCATTCCTGACTTTCTCTTCATCTGTTCTCAGCCAACTCACACAATTCCTATCTATCTCTTTGACTGATCTCAACCTTCTCACCCAATAACTTTTTTTTCTCTTTTAGTGTTCTCAATCTGCTCACGAAATTCCTGTATCAATCTTTGAGTAGCTTCCTCACGCTCATGACACTCATGTATTGATATTTTTTTGCCTTCCCTCTATCCTTGCCATGCTCACACTGAGACTTTTGCATGTTTTCACTCTATTCATTTACCCTGTTTACCTGAAATGTTTGTAGGCTTTTTGGGAACTCACCTCTGCATTATTTATTATCTGTTCTGTCCCCTGATTGTCATGAGTGGGAGTTGACATCCCCAGACTTGCCATTTTTCTTATGTTTTTCCGGTTTGTTCTGCCAATTTGGCATGAAAGTAACACCAGTTTTGTGCTAGAACACTGTTGTAAGGTAAGCATCAACCAAAATCCATAGTTGCACAGTCAAAAGTCTGCAGATACAATCTACTTCAAGAGATACAATCTATTCAACATCAAACAACTATGTCTTAATTGCCTAAGAACAGCAAAGCAGAATTTTGCAACACAAAATGATTAGGCTTAGCAAGAATGTGGGGAAAAAAAGGATTAGAGGCATATGAGAAGGTGAGGGAGAGTGGACTTAACCAAGTCCTGATTTCAAAGAAGGAAATTGATTGGACAGAATGTTAGAAGAGAGAAAAAAAGAAAAAAGAAAAAGAAAAGAAAGAATAAAGAAAAAAGAAGTAAAAGAAAAGAGGGACAAGAAAAAATGGAAAACCTAAAATTTAAAATTAAAAAGTGAAACCCTTAAAAACTGCAAGTTTGAAGAAATAATATTCAGAGAAGAATGTGGATGGGATAAGAGGAGGGGAGGGATAGAAAGGAGACATGAAAAACTAGAAAAATAAAAAAAATTAAGTATTACATGGGTATAAAGAGGTAATAATGCTATTAAGGATTTTAAGTCTACGAATTTGAATTGAGTAATAAATTTCTGGATTAAGTGTGTACACGTTGGGGGATAAGATCTAATAATTGACGACATGTATATCTGAGGATGAGCAGAACAGCAATTAAGTCATGCAGACAAGAATGAAAGAGAAGAAGTGAAAAAAATGAGAAAAGAAAGGAAGAAAGAAAAAGGATCAAAAGATCAGTAGAGATAAAAAAGCACCCACACATATACACCTAAAATAAAAATTATATGAGGATGAAAAGAAAAAATAATAGAAACAAAATTTAAAAACAATTACAAATTAAAACAATTAAAAATAAGGTGCAAAAAATTTTCTTTTATTTTTCGGAGCGGGGGATGGGAAGATTCTGTATCTCCCTTGTGTTTGTAACCAGTCTCTAGGTGGAGTCTCTGGTCTGCTTGTGGTATTTAGTTTTTCTGTGGCTTGATTGGTAACTTAGTTTAGTTTGGGCAAGCAGAAAAATGTTCTGCTTTACCCAGGATTTTGTGATCCTCCTCCCAGGCTAGTTCAGTGGGAGGGAGATCTGTTTTGAGTATTACAAAAGAGGGAGATGGCTGTTTATTCTAGCTTGGAGATGCTGTGCTGAGGTTAAGTTCTGGGTAGAGTTGAGGCCTTTCAGCAAACAGTAGCTTTTCCCTGAGGGGCTAGCTTGAGACACTCAAAGAGCCCAGCCTGGAGCCATTCTCAGGGTTTATGTTTACAGAATTTCAATTGATTGTATAGGCTGCTGTAGGGAGGGGCAGCCTCTGGCTCTGTTTACCCAGTGAATAAAGGGTGAATATTCCTCTGCCTGTGATGGGTGACTTTTTCCAGGGTGGAGTTGAGCCTGGCAAGTCTGGGCAGGTTCCGGTGACCTACTAAATGACTATCTTGTTTTCTCCGAAAGCCTGAGTTGGTGCTAACTGCTCAGCCGGGCCTTTGCCGGTATCAAAGATGGAGATTTCTGGTAGTGGGGTGGGGAAAGGGTGGCTTTCCCTCCTGTGCTATGTCAGGCTTCTACTCATACTGCCAGAATGTTGGTTCCTGGGTCATCTCTGGTCTGTGATCTGCAGGGTGAAGATATTTGCTCCTTCTCAGTTCTTTTTTTTTTTTTAATATAATTTTATTTTATTTTTTTGTGAACATACTGTACAGAGGGGTTACAATTACATGAGCAGGATAATGCGTACATTTCTTATCAGGCATTGCAGCCTCCTCCTTTGTTTACATTTCACAACTCTTCCCAGCCTCCCCCAACCCTCCTCACCTAATCCTCCCGCCGTGCCCCCCCCCCCCCGCACCAAAGTTGTAAAGCTCGTTTTCGACATGACAACTTGTACTTCTCATTGTTGCAACAAGTCCACCTGTATCCTTAAACGACTTGTTTTTCCCATCTCCTCACAAGTATTACTGACATCACTATATATAGTGAAAGCAGAGGTTATACTGTGGTGGAGGGACATACACAGTAACAAAGAGAAAGTCCTATAAATCGGTTAGAAACAAATGCATGAAATTAAAAAACATTAAAATACATATCTAAGGGTTCATTTTCCTAACATCACATTATCTGACCTTTTCTGCTTCACGCATACATATACTAGATATTGCAAATAAGGGAAACCATGTGACCTATGTTTCTTTGGGCCTGGCTTACTTCACTTAATATAATTTTTTCCAAGTTTTTCCATTTCCTAACAAATGGGGCAATATCACTCCTTCGGATGGAGGCATAGAATTCCATTGTATATATATACCACATTTTCATGGTCCATTCATGTACTGAGGGGCATCTGGGTTGGTTCCAGATCTTAACTATGGTAAATAATACTGAAATAAACATAGTTGTGCTGGTAGCTTTAGTATGGTCTTGTTTGTAAACATTTGGGTAAATGCCCAAAAGTGGGATTGCTGGGACATAGGGGAGCTCTATGTGAAGTCTTTGAGGAACCTCCATACTGCTTTCCAAAGTGGTTTAACAAGTGTACATTCCCACACGAATGATGTAAGATTCCCTTCTGTCCACATCCCCTCCAGCATCTGTTGTTGTTAGAGTTCTTGATTATTGCCATTCTAACTGGAGTGAGGAGGTATCTCAATGTTGTTTTGATTTGCATTTCTTTTATGGCTAGGGATGTTGAGCATTTCTTCATGTGTCTATTGGCCATCCTTCAGAGAATTGTCTCTTTAAGTCTTTAGCCCAGTTATTTATTGGGCAGTTGTTTCATTGAGGATTAGTTGTTGGGGGATTTGATTTATTGGGTTCCAAGTGTATTTTAGATATGAGACCCTTGTCTGTTGTATGGATAATGAAGATCTTCTCCCAATCCATGGGCTTACAATTTATGTTGCTAGCTATGTCCTTTGCCATGCAGAAACTCTGCAACTTCATTCAATCCAATTTGTCCAACTTCTCTTTGATTGTTGTGTTTCCGTGTCTCTATTAAGAAAATTTCGGCCTGAACCAAGGAGACCTAGGGTTTCTCCTATTCCATCGTATTCCATCCTGTAATGTTTCTGAGTGTCTGCTTTGACTCCAAGGTCTTTAATCCATTTGGAGTTAATTCTGGTGCAGGGTGATATATAAGGATCTAGCTTTAGTTTTCTACAAATAGTTAACCAATTTTGCCAGCACCATTTACTGAAGAGGCTGTCATTCTTCCATTCTATTGTTTTAGCTCCATTATCGAAGATTAGATGGTTATAGGTCTGTAGGTTCATTTCTGGGATTTAAATTCTATTCCATTGGTCCTGAGGTCTGTTCTTATGCCAATATCAAACTCCTTTGATTACTATGGCTTTATAGTAGAGTTTGAAATTTGGTGTTGATATTTCTCCAGCAGTGTTCTTTCCGTTGAGCAGCGTTTTTGCTATTCGGGGTCTTTTATTGTTCCATATGAATTTTTGGTTTTCCTCTTCTATTTCCTTGAAGAATGACGTTGGTATTTTGATAGGTATCGCGTTGAATTTGTAGATACCCTTGGGAAGTATTGCCATTTTCACGATGTTAATCTTTCCAATCCAGGAGCATGGGAGTTTTTGCCATTTTCTAAGTTATGTTTTGATTTCCTTTTTCAAGATTTAAAAGTTTTCATCATAGAGGTCCTTTACTTCTTTGGTTAAGTTAATTTCTAGGTATTTTATTTTTTGTGGGGCTATTACAAATGGTGTTGCTTTCGTAATTACCGCCCTACTTTTCTCATTGTTGGCATATAGAAAAGCCATTGATTTTGGGGGGTTAATTTCATACCCTGCTACTTTGCCAAAGTTTTGTATCAGCTTCAGTAATTTGGGAGTGGAGTCTATGGGATGCTTTAAATTCAAGATCATGTTATCTGCAAAAAGGGACAATTTTATTTATTCTTTCCCTATTTGGATCCCCATTACGTCTACATCCTGTCTTATTGCTGTAGCTAGGCATTCTAATACGAGATTGAAGAGAAGTGGAGCGAATGGACATCCTTGTCTTGTTCCTGAGTAAAGAGGAAATGGCTTTATTTTTTCAACATTAACTATAATGCTGGTTGTAGGTTTATCATATACAGCCTTTATGGTATTGAGGAATGTTCCATGGATTCCATGGAGCCTTCATCATAAAAGGGTGGTGGATCTTGTCGAATGCTTTTTCTCCATCTATTGAGATAGCCATGTGGTTCTTATTCTTGCTCGTGATGATGTGTTGAATAATAATAATTGATTTAGGTATATTGAACCAGCTTTGACTCAATGAAATGAATCCTTTTTGATCGTGGTGTATGATTTTTTTGGATGAATTTTTGAAGTCGATTGGCCAAAATTTTGTTGAGAAGTTTGCATCAATGTTCATCAAAGAAATGGGTCTATAGTTATGTTTCTATGATGAGTCCCTGCCTGGTTTAGGGGTGAGGGAAATGATGGCTTGATAGAATGTGTTCAGTGGTGAACTTTCTCTTTCAATTTCATTGAAGAGTTGGAGGAGTATTGGTGTGAGCCCTGCTTTGAAGACCTTGTAAATTCTGCTGTAAAACCATCTGGTCCTGGACTTTTCTTAGCTGGGAGGTTTCTTATTGCTGTTTCTATTGCAATGCTTGATATAGGCCTGTTAAGATGGTTTAACTCATCTTGGTTTAGTTTTGGCATGTCAATATCTGCTAGGAAAAGGTCCATTTCTGTCAAGTTCTCAAACTTATTAACATAAAGTTTTGAGAAGTATTCCCTTATAATGTTTTGAATCTTGGTTGTTTCCGAGGTGATGTTTCCATTCTCACCTCTGAGTTTATTTATTTGGCTGTGTACTCTTCTTTTTCTGATAAGATTTGCTAAAGTTCTGTCAATTTTGTTAATTTTTTCAAAGAATAAACTCTGTTTTGTTGATTCGTTCTATAGCTTTTTTGGATTCTACTTCATTTAATTCTGATTTAATTTTAATTAGATTGGGGTTTATCTTGCTGCTTTTTTTCAAGGAGGTTTACATGTGTCATTAAATTGTTGGTTTCAGATCTCTCCAATTTGTTAATGAAGGAGATAAGAGCTATAAACTTGCCTCTGAGTACTGCCTTTGCTGTCTCCCATTGGACCTGGTAATTTGTGTATTCATTTTTGTTGAATAGCATGAACATTTGAATTTCCTTTCTAATCTCTTCCATGACCCACTCGTGATTCAGCAGTGTGTTGTTCAGCCTCCATATGATACCGGACTTTCTTTGGTGGCTTTTGGTGTTGAGTTCTAATTTTATTCCCTTGTGGTCAGAGAGAATGCAAGGTATAATTTCAATGTTTCTGAATTTAGACAAGTTTGCTTTGTGGCCTAAAATGTGGTCTATTTTAGAAAATGTTCCATGTGCTGCAGAGAAAAACGTGTATTCTGATGCTGCTGGGTGAAATGTTCGGTAGATGTCTGTTAAATCTAGTTGATCTATGCATCTGTTTAGATCTGTAGTTTCTCTGTTGAGATTTTGCCTAGTTGATCTATCTAGTGGGGAGAATGGTGTGTTAAAATCCCCAACAATTAATGTCCTTGGATCTATATGAGATTTGAGGGAAAGTAGTGTTTCTTGGATAAATTTTGGTGCTCCATTGTTTGGCGAATAGATATTTAGAATTTTAATATCCTTCTGAAGCAGAGATCCCTTAATTAGTATGTAGCGACCTTCTTTATCTCTTCTCACGAATTTTAATTTGAAGTCTATTGTATCTAATATTAGGAATGCAACTCCTGCCTGTTTATGTGGGCCGTTTTTTTGGTAGATTTTGCTCCAGCCTTTAACAAGGAAAATGTGTTTGTTTTTACGGGAAAGATGTGACTCCTGCAGACAGCAGATAGAAAGGTCTTGTTTTTTAATCCAACTACACACTGTATGTCGCTTAATTGCAGAGTTAAGTCCGTTAACGTTAAGAGATAGGACTGAGAGTTATTTGGGAGTTCCTGCCATGATATCCACCTTCTTGGGAGCTGCAAAAGCTGGGTTATTCCTATGGTTTTTGGATGCTCAGTTTGGGCACAGTTTCTTGGCCTTTATTGTGGTCTTGCTGGTTTTCTATGTGTAGGATATCTTTAAGTATCTTTTGTAGGCCTGGCTTGGGAGAGATACATTGTTTCAATTTTTCTTGTCTCTGGAAGGTTTTTATTTGGCATTCAGTTATGAAGGAGAGTTTAGCTGGTACAGAATTCTTGTTTGATAGTTGTTTGTTTTTAGGGCATGTCATACATCATTCCAGGCTCTTCTTGCTTTGATTGTCTCTGCTGAGAAATCTGAGTTGATTCTAATTGGTTTCCCTTTATAGGTGATTAATCTTTTCTCCTTGACAGCTTTAAGGATCTTTTCCTTGGTCTGAGTGGATTCTGTGTGGATTATAATGTGATGGTGGGATGTCATATTCTGGTCTGGTCTATTTGGAGGTCTAAAGCTTCTTGTATCTGAATAGGCCTATATTTTTGCATGTTTGAGAAGTTCTCTGCTAGTAGCCTTGGTTACTCTTAGTATCATGCTTGTTTACATTTAGAAGCATTATTTGTTGCTGGGTTATAAGCTGCAAACCCTTGAGTATTAATAAAGTCATTTCCTAAGAGATGAAAGTAACTAAAATGTCAAAGACTTAGCATAATGCAAACTATTTTCTAGCTATATCACAATATGTACGTGTAGATTTTTTCACCATTGTTCCATAGGACCCATTTTTGTTAACTACTTTTTCACCATCTGTTGATCCTATAACATCCTATACCATCCTGGGATTGCTTATCTTTACTGGATTCTCTAATTTATGTTGGAAATTTAGGAAGGAGAAAATATTGGGTCACTGTTTCAGTTTTACCTTATTTTTTATTACCTTAGAAACTGTAAATCAAAATAACACAAATTATCTTTATAATAACAGGAGACAGATTTCATTTCTATATTCTTGTCCTAGCCTTCTACATAACTTTGGTACTTAGCAATCCCCAAATATGAAAATGAAGACAGGGAGCTTCTTGTTTAAATATTATTTAGGAATTCACGACTTCATTAATGCAAGGCCCTTAGTAGTATGTACATCATACATGTGTATAAAGCTGGTGGCAACTTTTTCTTATTCTCAGAAACTAGGACACGTGGTATCCTTGTAGTTGCATCGTGAAAAGGCTGTAGTTGATTTAGCTTACTACACCAAATCTGCTGTAAAATATTTCTACAAGATTATTGTCTTGAATAATCTGTATTTATCATTTACATTTCTAAAGGACAAAAATCTAAAATAAGTCTCACTAGAGTAAAATAGAGCCTCCTACACAGCAAAAATATTTTTCAGGTGATTCTAGTGGAAAAGGCATTTACTTCCTGTTCAGCTTTCCAGAAACTTCAGTATGTTTGTTCTTGTCTTTTCCTTAATCTTCTAATGTAGCATCTTTACATCTTTCTGATGATTCTTACCTAATGATGTCCCTTTCGAACTACAGCTGGGACTTTTGAGTATACTTTCCCCATCTGATAATTATTCAAATTTGTGTTCCTTGGGTAATGAAAGGTGATTATTTTACCAACTTATATATAAAATGTAAATCTACATTTGATTGATTAGATATTTCCGGACTATAGATATTTTAGGAAGGTATTTTACTGCCTACCACAATGAGTGTGTATGCATTCTTTCTACAGGTTATAACCTGTTACCCTTTCATTAATTTTGAACAACATATTTCTTCAATAAAATATAACTAGAAAAAATTTGGTTCCTGAAAGCATTTAGTCCTGATTGACAATTGTCATTTATTAGAAATCTTAAATATCAGGCAGCAACTCTTGGAGCAGTTCTGGCACTATCACTTTTTGTATATTCTGCTTACAATCTTCTCTTTTCAAGAGCATTTGATTGTTATTATTTTGGAATTATGGTTAATAGTTATTTGACTGCTATTTTAAAAGAATGCACCACTAATACTCCTTCTCGTCTTTTAACTTGTTTATGTGTAATCTATTTCTGAAAGAAACACAGCTATTTGAATTACATGAACTGCTTATTGAAGTGTGGAGAAAAAGAAGAAAAAAAGATGTCCCTGTGTGTATGTCATGTTGAAAATTTACCTAAAAACTATTTTCTTTACATCATATAATTTTCATTTTGTTTGGATTCTGATAAAATTAACCTCTCAAGTCACACTATGTTAATGCAGTCTTATTTCATGCCTACTAAAAGCAAAAAACAGATTACTATATATTTTAAATATTTTAATTGTTAAAATTAATACTTATTAAAAAACAATATTTTAAAAAAATTAGCCAAGGAAAATTGTTGATTAGATCTTTAGAGTCGTGTTCAGACTCTATTGTTGAAGCCAGAAAGGGAAAAATCATGCTTTTCTTCTTCCTTGAGCCACTCTGATTTATTTCATATATTTCTGAAAGAATAAAATTCTGGCTTTGAAGCCTTTTGCTTGATATCCACAATGTGTCATTCTTTCTTTATTAATAGGAGAATTTGGAGAAAGGATGAGAATTCTCACTAGAAAAAGGAGAAGAGGAAAAGAGAAGCGAGAAATCTAGATATTTCTTTCTCATCTCAATCACAAGTTCTTGATAATGATTGTGGATGTTAGATACAGTGCTCTAGAGTGATTAAACACATTTATAGAAAAAGTTAACCCCTCAAGTGATCACATAGAGAATGCTTATTTATTTAAAAAATGTAATAGCATCATACAGGAAGTGTTATCTATTTACTTAGTACTTGTTTAGTGTTTCTTAAATTCTGATGTGCTGTAGTTATATAAGAATGGTAAGAAATTAACATATTAATATCACATTTTAAAATTCGCTTAATTCTTGCTGTGTTTGAGTTTTGCTTCAATTTTAGATGATATATTCTTCCAGTATATAGTTGAAAAAAGATTCCCTCTGGAAATATGCTATTTTTATCGGTAAGGGTAAAGAAGTTAGCTCTTAGACACATTCAATGGGATAGAAATCTTCCCCTAGAAATAGCCTTTGACCACTTCTGGTTCATTTTTGTAAAACGAAGTAAGTCACATGACTCATCTTGACATTGCAGTGTAGAGGTAAATCTCACCTACAGGAAGCTGATGCAGGACAGACTAATATGCAAGATATGCAATATTTGAGATAAAGAGGAAAAAGAATAGAACTATAATACAATCAGTCATACATGCCATCACATGTCTCTGCAGGAAGGTAACTATTATGTACCTTTGCTTCTCAAACTACTGAGATCTTCAAATCATGCCTTTTATGCTTCCATGTTACTGGAATTAGAGAACATCTTAATGCTGAGACAGCATAAAATCTCAAAGAAAGCTGGACTAATCATTTCAATACTACATTTTGTTCTGCTATGACATAAAACCATTTTATAGACAATACTTTAAACTGGTAACTTTTTTTTTCCAGAACTGGACTTTGTTAATATATGTGACTATCCACCAGAATAAATGTATTCATTTATCTGCATTTTGTGCAGACAGCATATTACAGTAGATGTGGAATTCGTCAGTAGCACTTTTTAAAAGTGCCAAAATGTGAACAGGGAGCCAATATACATATGTTTCCAACATCACCTTCTACATTCTCCTTCTTCCTTCCTAGGAAATGCACCCAATCAAAAAAAGGCTTAGATTTTTGGCTCTTGAACTTGAAAGTGGAAGTAGAATGTTATGGATGTCGTAGATTACTTTTTATGTTTTTTATATAATAATGTAACATGCAACATCCATATGAGTCCTACACGTCTTAACACTGTACTTCTTTAGGGATGTGATAGGAATGTTACTCTTTCTGGACTTAGTATTGTTTTCCACTTCCTTTTCTACCACCTAGGCTAAATTATAATACATAGTAATGGAATGAAAAAGTAATGCCATATTAAGAAAGTCATTTAGGGCTCTGGGAATGTGGCTGCATGGTACAGTGTTTGT